>NC_048414.1:4849395-4934395 GCF_013103735.1 Etheostoma cragini | reverse complement strand
TGACGGTTCTTGTCAAAGTTCTCTAGGTCTTTGGTCGCCTACAAAATGAAGAAAAACGTTGAGAGGGGGAAAATTCAAAACTGGATTGTACAGTTTATACTGGTACACTCACTTTTTTTCATTCCAACACAAGTGGTGCAATCAGAGTTGTCATGGGCATGATAAAGCAAACGGCATGGCTGAATGAATATCTGTTTTATTGCTCACCTAGGGTACATGGTATTTAATGAAGTAATGTTCCAGGCAGGATCAATACAACATGGTCCTTGTGATTAGCTCATGCAGTCCAAGTTACACAAATGGTGGCGATTATACTGTATACATGCAGTATTTAATGGGAGTTGATGATGTACAAATAGACCTCTGTTGTGCCATTCGAAGCCACTCAGCAGCAGCAATAGCTTGGGTGTTAAAACTGATGATTCCTGTAACTCTGAAACTGTTGTTTTGGACTGATTTGTGTTAGAGGAACTTACAGATAATTCTTTATTCTACAGCCCTGCCGGTGCTCGCCTGGTACACAGATAGTTGATAAAGAAAAGTCTCATAAATAAAGTCCTTTAGCAGTATTGCTTGCATTTCACCAATGAGTCCTAAGGCACACATAGTAAATAAAAGGACAGTATACACAACTACACAAAATATTGTCAGACTGACTGCTGACAGGAAACTGTCAATGTTGCTCTCACTCCAACAAAAGGACATAGCTGTGAATGTTTCTAAGTTAATACATCTAAAACAATACCGGACTGGTTAACAAAGCTGAAATATGAGCGGTCCTGACAATCACAGCTCACTCTTGAAGCCTGTAATTTTTTACGCTCATCCAGCCTTATTATAGTGATACTATGAGGCAAGGTATTCTTTATTGTGATTATAGGTGTGACTGCGATGCAGATACAGATAAGCAGCAGCACTACAGTACACACCAACAGTGTGGAGGAACATGGTCAGTTTAAGCTTATAAATCGCCTCATCCATCCAAGGGTCTAGAGATCTGTATCTAAGATAACCTGAGTGTGGTGGCTGCCACATGCATATGTGGGAGGTTGTGCTACAACTTTCCACTATTTGTGTTACTTGATCAGTCAATATGCTCAGGGGCAGCAACAGTTATTCCTCTGAGAAGAGTCACTTTATTTTGGCTGTGTCTGCTGCTTACAATGCCAAAAAAGCCTGTTCTCATTTCAGTTGCTATGTTATATTATCAATGGCGTGTGAACCAACTTCACCTGATGAATTTTTACCTTCTTAGTCAACTTTCTATTGATGAGGAGCCAGAATTACAGCACTAAGTAAAGATTCTTCATTAAAAGAAAAGTCAGATCTGCTACAGTAAAGATCTATTTAGTGAACAGTGTTCAGGTGTTTTTTCATCGTTGCCTGTACCGATTGGATGAGGCGCTCCAGGTCGTCCACCTCGAAAGTGTTGGGGTTCAGGTGGTTGAGGTGATCAAACTGTTTGAGCAGGGCCTGGTGGTCCACTGTTCGGCCTGCAAATAGGGGAATGATGAAAAGTTCTGTTTAACTGTAAAGCAATTAGATTAAATATTTTGCAGCTGTAGGCACATCAAATGTAAAACTGAATTTTTACTTATTTTAGTCCGCAATCACTAAAGACAGAGCTTGTATCATTCAATAAACTGACTTGTTGCTTACTGTTACCTATGTGCTTTCCAAAGATATTTGGTGCTCCTGTAGTTGTTCATCATATAACTGACATTCAACAGGGCTAGCACTGGCTTTGTTTACTTTAGCCCAAATTACCATTGGAAATAAGTTAAGTCAGAGTAAATACATGTAAATGCGTTTCTGAGCCCGATGGCAAAGGGTTTCTGTTTGTATTAGATATGACACCATCTCTAAAATCTTTCTATGCCTTCTGTCTGACTTTTACCATCTTGCATGATGTCTCCTATCATATATATATATATATCTCTCTATCTTCTGTTCTTTAACTACACTGTTCTTCAACTACAGCAGCTTACACTGGCCACTAGAAGCCACTGTTAGCTGTATTACATCATCTTCCTGTGTCTAAGAGCCACATCATGTACAGTATTTGATGACCCAACTGCTGAAGGATATTGCAAAACTTGTTGTGCAACTTCAAGAAGCACAAGTGCACAACTAACACTTTAGCAAGCAGGGTCCAAAATTAACTTGTTTTGTCCACCAGCGAAATGTCTAGTTAATGTTCAAATCTTACCAGCCACTTAATAGATGACCATTCATTTTGGGCTGGTGAGTGAAGCAAAGCTACCAGCCACTAGCATCTTTTACAAGCATTTGGTTAGTGGATGATGCTAATTTGGGACCCTGTCAGCAAGACATGCAGGATACTTACCATTCCCCCCCTGGATGTCTTGTTTGACTTTAATGAGCATCCGCAGCCTGTTCATCTCCTCCCTCTTCACCTCGTCCAACTTAGTCCGAAAATGATGGTTGACAAAGTCCAGCTCTTTGGAAAGTTTGCCTTGCTGCAGGCAGAAAATCAACATGCCACAGATCAATACAAAGTGTTCATGTCAACAAAGAGCTTACAAAATAACGGCATGTTTATTGAGTGTGCAGACGTACCTTGATGTCATCAATGTTGGCATTTTTTAGCTTTTCTTTAAAGTGAGGATCTTTCTCGAGGTACTCAATGACTTCCCTGAGGTAGCGGTCATAATGCAGCCCAGTCTCCTGAGGCAAAAATCCAAAGCACTCATCAGTGTTTGTTTGAATAGAGGAATACAATCTATATTTAACTTGTTAATATCTAACTTGACTTTGAACCATTATGGAAAGCTTTTGTGTCACTTAAGTATTGCTAATGAACGTTGGCACTTAATTTAACCTGATATTGCTCTTATTTGTTTGGAGAAAATACTGCGAAATACACTGAATGTAATTTTCAACTTTAAGCCACACGCAAGTGTACTTTCCTTGTGAAATAGCACTTCCCAGGACATTGTAAGCCCAAATAAATCCCTCTTTTGAATGACTGATGACTTTGTATTTTGGTGTAATTAGCTGTTAGACCCAAATTTAAATATGATATTGCCATATATTGTATGACACAGCCCATCTGACTCACAGCACTCTGTGGTGACTCCAGTTCCTCCACTGGAGGCTTCTCCTTGGTCTTGTCCACACTGATAGGCACTGACTGGATACACAGCCACAAACTCAGCAGAATCAGCCCACAACTGACGAAGGATTTACACTTCACCATCTGGTTAGATACATAAATGAATACAAATAGGAGTTATTTGGGCAAATTATCATTTTGAGATGTGACACGGAAATGGTACGTCGCTCATGAATGTTTTTTATTTATTTTAAATTGTACTGAAAATGTTCTTAGGCCTACATGTAAGTGTCCAGTGACTAACGAGTAGTGTGGGCAGGTGTTCATTACAACATACAACACCCTCAGTTTCCCAAGCATTGCAAAAGTGGTATAACCTAATCTGGAGACAACATGGGATCATGTTATGCAAGTTAATCTCAAAAGCAACGAGCAAAAGATTTTGCAGCACACGTTGTGGATAAATACGCAGCGAACTTACTTTAAAACAGTTCCTTTATCATAGCCTTATAAATTAAAAGTGTGTCGACTCACATGATAAACACACAAGCTAACGGTATCATTTAGCTACGGAACAGGTTGTTTTGAGAAGATGGTTGCTAGTTAATTCATTATCCCATAGCTGTAGAAAAGCTACAAAACAAGCCTTAGCATATGTAGTAAATTGCAATGATAAATCAAATGTCATGTAAAATATAATTTACTTGTAAAGTGACACTTACTTTAAGCTCTTCTCTTATACTCTTCACCGCTCTTTTGTCGTTTAGTTCTCCTCAAAGCACCTGAGCTTCATTGGAGCATGTTTACAGCTGTCATCTACCACCAATACAAGCTACAACCTACAGAAAAAAAGGTTGCAATCACCATGACAACGCCCCGCCTTCGACGTTACTGATTGGGCAGAAAAGTATACTTTCTTTGTAAAACAGTCGCGTTGAGAGCTGATTGGGCGCTTGACCTGTAAATCAAAGTGTACCAAATTGTCAACCCGTGGCTTAAGGTGCGTTGAGCCAAACTGTACGTGGCGTTCACGAACCAGAGGGTGGAGTCAGTGTTTGATGGAAAAACCTCATTCGTAATTTAAAACTGGATTACCGTACCTAATTATATACCTGTAGACGGCAGCAAAGGTCCAGTGCATTTTAAATTAACTGCGACTATTATAAAATAGTAAATATACTTCTAAACTGATAAGTGCAGTGCTTGACTAAAGGTACTTGGTATTATCATGTAGATATAATTTGTATAAAAGTTGCCATTATCATGCTACTTAACATACACAAAGCATACAGATATGTTTATATCCATAGCACTTAACAGGATTGTTATTTTCTATCAATAACTCTTTTTCATATTTTTGACATTGATACATTTTGTCCTACTTTTTACAACAGTTATTATGGCTGGTTACAAAACCAATGTAATGTAATGAACATGCAAACAGTGCTGTAGCAGGGTAAATGTGGGTAAAGTGGGATCTCAAGTGAAAAGTGTTTACAAGAGAAACAAAAAATGAATTACAAGTCAAAACAGGATTATTACATTACACATAAATATAATACTTTAAATGATAGATGCCAAACATATTATTTTGTCTGACAAATAAGTGCTAAATGGACCCTGACATTCAGATTGCATAGCCACCCACACAGAGCACATTTTACCAGTGGTGAAAAAAAGTATACAGAATGTAAAAACTATCCTGTTACAAGTCAAAGTAATTCAATCAAAATAAATGTTACAGAAGCAAACGTCTTGTCATGAAAATGTATTTAGAATATCCCCTGGAAGTACTCATGTAGCCAAGTGGCCCCTGTCATCGTTATATTATTACACATTTGTCTATCAATTGGGGTTGTTATCGTTAATACACTAAACTGCATTTTAGGTGGTGTACAGTGGTGAAATGTACCTGAGTACAATTACTCAAGTACTGTACATTTGTATAATTTTGAGGTATTTGTACTTTAATTTAGTATTTAAATTTTATTGAAGCCAATATCGTTCTTTTTGTGTTGTTGTTTATCTTTATTTCGTTGCTCTGCTTATTTTAACCTGTTTTTGATCTCCTGTAGCACTATGGGATTGAGTTTTTTCAATGAAAAGAGTTCTGCAAATATTTTTATTATTATTATTATTATTATATAAACGTGTTTATGTCTACAGAATGTACTTTAGTCCACACGGTGGCGATGTTTTACCATTTAATCTTCAGTGAAGCGACCCAGCCAAGCAGAAACACTCCAACCGTGTCCAACCAAAACTCCGTCCAACCACCTCAACAGGAACTGACGTCTCTTCGGTGCAAGTGGATGGAAAAAAAATGCAGCTGCAAGAAAATTGGCTCCAAACACCACACCGCTAAAAGGTGAGACATTTACATTTTTTACAGTAAATGTCTGCGTGCTAAAGTTTTAGCTTACAGTTGCCTGGAATCGATGGTTGCAACTCCGTTGAATCCGGCCGTTCCCGGTTTGATAAAACCTGCAATTCTTCCTTGTTGTGGAGCAGGACCAGAGCAGTTGCCTGGGTACTTTTAAATTAATAAATCAGTGCCCCACAAAGTACGGAGAAGTCATGTAAGTTATCTTTGTGTTGCTAAATTCGGTTTGTGTCTCTGTGAACGATATGTTTGCCTATTTTTGAGTACCGTTTTGTTTGGTTTAGCGGCTAACTTAGCATCAACAAAGTAGAAAGTTAAAGTTCCAACCGCTATCAAAAGTATCAAGAAGTAGCATTTGATCGGAGTAGCCGAGTTCGTAATTTGGCTTGTTTGCTTTCTTATTATCTGTTTAAAGTCAGTCCTATCTCATTTTAGCAACCAGCTAGGTCCTATTTTAAGATGTGTAACGCTACAACGTGAGAAAAACAAACGTTAATGCGACTTATTGACAGTTCTACACATCATTTTGTGTCAGGTCAGCATCTGCCGACAGGTTAGCTGGCTAGCCGAGTTTTATTAGTTAGCTAGTGACCCTTTTGACGTTGTGTCCTTTAACGCCAAACGTTACTCCTCATGTATTCTGCAGCGTTAGCTCCTATAACATGCTGGGTTACTAAAACGAAACATATCACATTTCCTTCGGTTGAATTTATATTGAATGTCTTCCAAAAAGTGATTTTTCAATACCCCAGTGCTAACCATGAACACTTGGTATCAGATGAAAAAAGTGTTTAACCCCAAAGTCATTCGAGGGACACTTTTTCTTTTATTTCCATCTAATTCGAATGCAGGAATTAACATTTACAACTGAATAACAAACATAGGCCTACAAGTCGTCTTTTAGATGACAACTAACTAGAGAGGGAAACTCTCACACACAGCATTCAAACCGAAAAGGACCTGCTCTTGTGTATTGACCGCATGTTACTCTGTTTATGACAATCACCAAATGTGCAATTCCGTGTTCAATTACAGTCCACTCGCTTTTATAGTGATACTTTAGATGGATGTGCGAATAAAAGTAAAAGACACATTTTTTGTCAGAATTAGCCTGCGGGCCAAGTGAACTGCCCCAGTGTCCCCCCTGGGCGAGATTTCACTCCCCCAGTGGTCCTGGCAGTTTTGGTTTATTTTTTATAGACGTCATGTTCTGCACAGGCGAGCCTTAGCAAAAGACATGCCTGTACAGGAAAAATAAGTTTTACTGTTTTGTTAACTTTCCCAACATATCACACAACACATATCTTAGACATCTATAAACTAGACCTGGTTACTTATTTTCCTTTTATAAAGATGTTGGTCTGTACTTTGATCAGCTGTACAGTGTTTTGCTAACATCGCCACTTTTGCACAGCTACAGCTTTAACAATAGTCAGGTGCCCATACAACCACTGAAACAGGTTTTGCTTGCTGTAATCATTCCTCCTGTCATTAAGACACCCCATCCTAATGTGCTTTAAATAGGAAAGATGGTGACAAAATCCACTGTCTTCGTTCTCTGCCAAAATGTATTCCAGTGTATCTGAAGCAGTCTGAGTAAGTATAGACTCATATTGCCAGTGCTATGGACATCTTTCAAACTTAGTCTTTTTAATGCAAAAATCCCCCCTTTGTGTTTCCTCCGGCAGTCTCTTGAGAGTCACACAAACAAGGGTTTGTATACTAAAATGACTAACTTTGGAAGCTATCCCCTTGATATGACTTTGCATCAGGGAGGCCTACACTTTGGATTGTATTTTTCCACAAAACAAGAACTATGCATTTTGTCCCCCATCACTTTGACATTGCTTTCAGAACAAATCTCTTCAGAGTTTTCATGAACAGAAGAAATTACTACTAGGCTACAGCAAAACCTTTTGCAATGTATAAAAGGGCACCTAACTGTTCTTTTAAATAAGACTTGAAACATTTGAAACCTATTATTTAATCTTTAATTGTAATGTAAATTCCCCAAATTTCAGACTATATCCAATATGTCGGAATTTGGCGATATATATTTTCCATTTGATGGAATGATGCTGCCATAAAAAACATGGAATGGTTTGAATATATTTAATTTAGCTTACTTGAAAATCTGGAACAAGCTGATAAAGAATTGATATGTGATTCTCTTAGACAGTGCCAAATAAGATGACTTTATAAACTTAAAGCTACCTAAAGGGAAAATTAAACTAAATTGAATGTTAAGGCAACACCATTAATTGGCAAACCATCAAGCAAATTATCTGGAAACTCTTCAGACCCTCCTGTCCAATTTGTTATTCTGACCCCTGCATCCTTAAAGTTTTTCACTCAATCAAGCATTTCATGGCTTGGGTATCTGTTGTCTCCTGAATACTTTAAAAGAAGTAATGTCATGTTGAATTAAGCTCTTACAGGACCTGGACTCTGCCATCCTTTGCCATGGTGCAGTGCAACAGAGTATTTGTCTTGGCTGTAGTTGGCTTTTCTCCATAAGTGGGACTTTCCTCCTTTGAATGTCTCCTGTTGCCCAATATGGACTTTAAGCATATGGCTATCTTGATTCAGGATCTTCTGTGTTTAGCCGGGGTTTTGGTTATCTTAGTGTGGCTCGAGTCCCATTAAAAAATGATCGCTACGTCGTCGTTTTCTCAGCCTTTCTTGACTTGGAACTATATTGGATCCAATCTGCAATGATCTACAGTGCAAAAAAAGACAAATGTTTATGAACTGAAATCACATTATTTTGTTTCTCAGATTGACCCAGTGTTTACACACAGACTTAGGAACTCTGCTCTTTATTGTCTGGCTCAGTGTGTTAACTGGACACTTGGCAGTTACAGTAAGGGGCTCTGACCTTTGGTTATGGAACGTGACATAAACTACTAAGCGTCAGTCTGTCAGAGCACGCCTTTTAACTGTGTGCAAAATCAATAATATTCGGAGAGACTACTTTAGTCAGAGCATGTTACATTTTTGCATAGAATTAAGTCCTCAGTGACAGCAAGCACCAAAAGATGATTATTTCTTTTATTTTACATTTATGTCCCAAAGCTGTGTTCTTGGCAAAGTTGGCACTAAGCTCTTCTAGTCAAATGCTAAATGAATGCAGCCACATTGTCACTCCCTGCTGGTGTTAGTACAGCTGATAATACAATCTTGGGCCATGGTGCTAACATAATGCTAACAGAGTGAGAAAAATCCAGAGGAAGAGAGAGAGACCCATTGGGCTGCTTAGCATGCCAAATTCCTCAGCTGCACAATAGTGCTAGGCTAGCCGGAGCCCCAGCGCAGCCAGCCTTCTCCACCACAATGGGAGGGGAAGCTCAGGAGAGGCCGGTGACGCCTGGGGAGGGAAGGAACTCACTCAACCCTGAGGCTGTGATCGGTCAATGAATGGTCGCTTTGACAAGGCGCTGTGTCATTTTAGAACCACAAGACACTGTTTCAAGGGATGTTTTTCTCATCTTATAGACATGTGGTACCCTTGGCAGATTCCTGTTGTGGGCTAACCATAAATTCTTAAGATTATCAAGAACGGAAGATGCCCTTGTTTGGCTTCAACTTTGGATTTTTGAGGGTCCCATCTCAAGGTGATGTCTAAATAGCTGGCAGATTAATTGATAATGAAACAATTATTGTTTTAGTTTTGTTCCTGCTTTGTAAGTTAACTGCATGCCAGTAAGTGGTGTGAGTCACATCTCAACTCCTTGTTATAACTCATTTGCAAAAATGTTTGATTCAGTCTTTCTATGGTATGTGGTCAGCCCGGCTCCTTGGTTAAACAATTGCACTGTGCACCTTGCAATGTCGAGGTGAACAACAGAGAGGCACACAAATAGAGGAGAGCTTGTTGTGAGTGATCAATTTACATGTCATGAACGTGATGATAATGTAGCCCATGCTTGTTATGTGACTAATTGATGTACTCCAAAACAATGCATGCAATTATTGACTGTGTGTTTGTGGCAAAAGTGGCAGCAAGTCAATACACAATAGAAAGCCTGGTAACAGCAACTTCTTTTGACATAGGCTAGATTCTGTCCACATCCAGTCAATACAAATATTTGTGTGACTGGGAATTATAAATAATATATTTGTGGTATGATTTGCCAGTATAACCTCAAAATGTTTCTAAATGATATACTGACTGCTTTGACCCCCTCTTGATGTTTTTTCCCCTTTCTAAGGTGTTTAAAGATTTGCTACACAACCATTTGAGCCACACAGACTTGGAAGACGTCCTACTCATGGCACCTTCCAGTTGACAGAATGGCCCAGATATCGAGCGGTAATGGGTTCAAGGTGGATGTCCCCAAGCCAAAGGGCGTTGTGGGTAAAGAGGAAGCACTCCGCATGGAGGAAGAAGCTTTTGCAAAATTGCGAAGGGATAAGAGGCCCACTCATTCAGCTTCAACATCCTCATCTTCCTCTGCAGCATCCTCATCCTCCTCAAAACCGCAACCATCAACATCTATCACAACTGCTCCTCTATCTTTACCCTGTGCTAGTAGACCTGAAAGAGACCTCATTGTCTTCCCAGAGACCAAGAAGCAGGCAGAGCAGGACAAGTTCAGGGATATTGACGTGGACAAGCTGACCAATGAGGAACTTGAAAAGCTCCTGCTGGATGAAAACTTTGGGGTTAACAGCAAAGTGCCCCGTCCCTCATCACTACAGGGGTTTAACCTCAGTGCCTCCTACCCTGGAGGCCTTCCATGTAGTTCCTCTCCTTTCCAGAGCAGCCAGTGGACACCTGTTCTGTCTACACCATCTAACTCTAGTGTGTCTACTCCCACCCATCAGCCTTCCCCAATGTTCCCCTCTGCTCCATTCCCCAAACCAGGCACGTTTCAGAATGGCTTCACTCCAACCATGTCGCCCTTCATGGCTCTGACGGCTCAGCCAACATCCTTCATGGCCTTCACTCCCATCCAGCCTGCTGCTGCCATGGTCTTCACACAGCCAGCAGTAGACCCAGAGATGGCCAAACTGTTTGACAAGATTGCCAGCACCTCAGAATACTTGAAGAATGGCAAATCGGCCAGCACTGACCTAGATTCTTCTCAAGCGGGCACAGCTTCTCTGGCGCCCAACCCTCCACCCCAGCAGCCAGCAGCGATGGAGTCTTCTAGCATCAGCCGTTTTGACTGGCTCGATCTGGACCCACTCACAAAGCGTAAAGCTGAAAATGAGGAAGCATCCCCGGCATCAGGAGACACTGCACAGACGGTGCCAGGAGTCGCAGGGGATCCTTGGGATGCAGTTCTTGAGACTGAAGGGAACAGTAGTAGCAGTAGCCCCCCGCTGGAGGTGAAAGCATCGCTTACGGTTCGCTCGCAGCACAGGAGAGCATCAACAGGAGCGGCTGTCACTAGGAGTCACTCACTCAACATCCCAGGGACCTCCTCACAGCACAAACTAAACAATCAGGTAGGATCGCCGTAAAATGGAAATGTTTAAAAAATGTCAGGAAAAGTCTGCAGAGACTTCTATAGGCCTTTTTTGCAGTACCCATGCATGCATGCATGCTATGACATGCAAACACATGTCATAGCAGGAATATTATTGACACAATCTTCTGCCAATGCTTTTGTAATTTTACATCAGGAATGTCTGTCTATTGTCTTGCCAGTGCTCTTCTTACTGGTTAGAATTGGAAAGGACTCAGTTGGGAAAAAAGACGGTGTCACGTAATTGCACCACATCAAGATTTAATGTGGGGTTGTTTTGCAGATGTCAGCTGATGTTGTTTGCTGAGTGGGCTGACTACCAGTCGTATGTCATCCCCAACCATGTTTTCTTATCCAGACCAGAGATTTTAACATGTTACCTGCTAGTTACAACATTCTGTTTTTGCACACAACATGCATCATGTATTGCAGAATAAATGACTAAATAACACCACAAGCCTTACAACATGAGTGAGTGGGAATAAAGTTTAGTCAGAATAGATGCTGGTGGATCTTCTTGTTCACACAAAACGCCCATCGAAGTTTTGCTCACAACTAGAGATGGTCCAATACCATTTTTTGCTTCCGGATACCGATTCTGACACCTGAACTTGTGTATTGACCAATACCTTGTACTAATCCGATACCAATGTGTCCTTTTTTTATTTTTTTAATGTTTTAGCAACTGTACACTACTATCCCTGTATGGATGTGATATGATTTGTATCTTTGTTGTCAGTCCGGTTCAGGTTAAACTCTTTGTGAGACATGAACAAACACAAACAGTGAACACCCCAGAACTTTCTTTTTTTTTTCATCCAGTTTGACAGTCAGTTATAATGAAAAAAGAACATAAATAAACTACTTTAATGTAGACTTTCTTTAGGGCTTTATTACGTGGTATTGGATCGGTGCATGAAATCCAGTACTTTCCGCTACTGATACCAGAATTTTTGTTAGTATGGGAGGCGACACTGCTCCTGGAATTGGAACGTCTCTTCTTACAACTGCATGTGCTGTGTGTATACTCCTCATCCATTCAATAGCACAAGCAAAACATCCTCTATACTTCTGATCCCTGTAATTACATTTTTCACTGTGGTTAGCTACCCACTGTTTCACCCCACAATTTCCTCTCATCCACTTGTTGTGATTAATTTGGCCATGCAAGACATGAGTGGTCTAATTTCTTGTGATGAATATTTAGACCATTCATTTGGGACAGTGCTGTGGGCGAGTGGCATAGAATATTATGCCTCTAAACCCCCCCCCACCACCACCGAAAACTAAACAACCATCTGTCATTTGCCTCTCAGGTCTTGGTATAGAAAAGATGAGCATCATATGGCGCTTACCCACTGCTAGTACCAGCTGTACTCGGCCGCTGTGCCCCGTCCTCCTTTTTCCATTGCTGATTTGGTACCGCCTCATAAATGAGGCGAACGTGGCTGGTTGTCATAGCGATGCTGCAGAAAGCTGCCGTTACCTAACGTGGCGCACACACACACAACGTTGAAGGTGTGTTGTTTTTGATTCTAAGCATGTGGTTGTTTGCCAGAAGACACATTTTGTTTCACAAGAAACTGGAGGCAGCGGGAAAAAACTTTACAGGACACCCTGTCTGTCTAGCAATTATGACCTAGTGATTAGTGACAATTCTCTCCACTCCATTCAGTAGTCAGCAGGTTATGACGTCACCTTTTGTAATGGCCTCAGCTCGCTTGGAACCTCAACGGAGGTGATACCAAAAAAAAAAGTACCTTTTAGCTAGGGCCAGGGACTCTTTTTCATGATGGAATGCCAAAAAAGTAGAGTTGAGTTGAGGCAAGTCGAGCCGGTACCATGTAATGAAAAACTCTGTTAGTTAGGTCTACCAGCCAAACTTGGTGATACTGGATTTGTCACCATGTGTCTTCCTCGTTATTAAGTAACTCTGGCTGTCAATATGTATAACCTCTAGGGCTAGGTATCATTCAAAAATATACAATATCAATACCGTGACTTTGATACCAAATCATTTAATTTATTTTTCTACGTGAGACCGGTCTCTATGCAAAACACAGTTTTTACCTGCCTGCCTGCCTGCCTCTGTGACGTCCAACGTTAAACAGCCAATCACAAACATTATTCGATGTTGGTAGAAGCATACTGCATGCTTATTGGCTCACTGACGCTGATGAGATTTACTCCTTAGTGATTGAAATTAAGTATTGAATTAGAGGCATTTCGGTTGGTGACTAAGAAGTATTTAATTTGGTAGCCATCCCTAGTTACCGCTATCAGCGGTTGGTAGAAATGCGTATAATCACCCCTGTAGTTGAGGAATGCATGTCCCTCCCCATACACATGCTGGCAGAGTACAACATACAAACAATACTGGGACTCTCTCATTAAGAAATTGCTTTACCTTATCACCAGTGGTCAGAATCTCTGAGTACTTTCAAGGTCAGGACAAGCTATTCTATTTTTACAAGATGCCCACTTCCAGCTTATTGTGTTTCTCTGTGTTATGACCAAACAATTGGTCCCTGGGGCATGTTTCTCATGCCAAGGTGATAATTAACCTTACAGCAATGTGCAAGGCCTTTATTTCCAACATGCCCCATGGTTGCGGAAAACCAGGAAATTTGGCCCTATGTGAACACGGTGTTTGGAAAGACTATGGTACAGTAGTATAGTCAAAAAATGTACAAAAACTTAAACGTCATAAACGTGATCAGCCGAGGGCAGTTTCAATGTACCCTTCCAGTAGGTCTTTCAAGTCCATGTGTAGAACTCATTCTACAGATATATACTTTGCTAGTCGTCCAACGCAACTTGTCAGGTTGAGCGTGTACACAAAAGTTGTCTTTCCAGGGTTAAGGAAGGTCTCTTCCCTTGAAAGGATGAAACGGTGTTTGTTTACACTAGTCTATATGTTATGTCTATGTTCAAGCCTGTGATTGCTGGTCAGACAGCCGTGTTGTGTAACTTGAGCCTTTTTAGCTCAGTGTTCTTTACATAAATCCCTCTACACTCACTTTGTAATCTGCATCCATTATCTGCAATCTTTGTGTATGTGAGGCTTAGATGGTATGTGGGTTAACTCGCTCCCCTTGTTCCATTTGTATGGCTGCCAGTCGGCACCCATGTACGTAGTTATAATCAGGAACAAGCCTGGACAGCTCCCCTATGCCCCAAAGCAGCACCAGAATGACCTAAGAAATCACCCCCCTACGTTCCAACTCTTCTCTCATTTGGATTCAGGGGAGAGAGAAGCTCTATTTCCATTAAGTTTGGGTTGCTGTGAGTGACATGCTGTACTTTGAGCAACTCTGATACATCCTGTGATGGGGTCAACTAAGACAGTATTGCTTCACAATAAGAGTTCCACTAGTTTATGTCAGGACTTATTTTTTGTATGAAGCAATAGCTGAAAATGTTCAGTTTTCATTACAAGTAGTTCAGTACAGCAACTACAGCTCCAACCACACAGCTAAAGAGAACAATCAGAAGACAGGGAGGCTGTAAGAACATTTTGAGGCCCTAGAGCTAGAGGCGCATAAGAACAGGAACATGGGGGTAAAACTAGACTTCCAACCACAGACACTGCAATACCAGGAGCTACCAGCCCAAATAACAAGTCTTTTAAAAAATTGTGCTTTTGCTTAGTTACTTGCGTGAACCACACTTATTGAGCGAGTCACATTGCAATGATGACAGAGCTTGGTTGAGGGCAGAGTGTTTTCTAGGCTTGGCCTTGCTTTTCAAGAAAGACTTAAGATATAACAGTCGCCTGAAAATAGTTTTTTTCTTACTTCCCTTAAAAGACTAAACCAATGTTTTGCATGGTTTCTATATGCATTTGCATTGCTGCAAAAAACATTAGGGTTGGGCAGTATTACGGTATACCGCTGGTCTTAAAAATAACAACGGTATCAGTTTCAATACCGTCATTAACAAATAATAAATGTAATTTATTTAAGGCCCAAAAATGCTTATGTGTGCTTCTCATCACGTGACAGTGTGGAGAAGAAAGAGAGAGAGAGAAAGATGTCAAGTTGCGCACCGAGTGACCTGGTCTCAAAGAAGAAGAACACAACTTCTGCAGTTTGGCAGCATTTGGGGTTCCGACCTAATGAGAAGGGAGAGGTGTTTCAGTTTTAGCGTTTGGTATTCAGTTTCTGAACGGTGCCAACAGTTTGGTCACGGCGTCTGAGGCTTACGTCATAGTTAGACATGTATTAAAATTTGGATACCGCCCAACTCTGTAAAAACATTTTTTGAAACATGCAGTTGTGTCATAGATTGAGTTGTTTTCCTACCATTTTAGACAGCATTTCAATTCCTGTCAATTTCAATTAATTTCACTATGGAATTAAATAGATTTGTAGGTGGTTTGATCCGGTTAAACCTTGTGTCTTAAATGTATCTTGTTTTATTGTTATCAGAGCTAGTTTATCATTGGTACTATTGTTAAAAATGTAAACTAATTTAAAAAGCCTATTCGGGACTCATGCTACGTTAAAACATCATTCTGTTAGATACTCCAGAATTTTAAGATCTAGTGAGTTACCAAAGAGTATTGCATTCATTAACTGAGTAAGAAAATCAAACCCAGAGGGCATACACAAAGCAGTCATGGATGTTAGGGTAATGTGAATCTGACAGGTTGACAGGGACTTGCTTTAAAAAACTGTGCTTCATTTGAAACAGTGCTTGGTTACTGGCTGTAACCTTGTCAAATGTGGAGGAATTGATTCTGGATACAATCTTGTTACGAGTTGCATAATGTCACGTGGTAATGGCGTCAGACTTACCATCCATACCCAAACAAGGCTTAGCATGTGGCCCAATTAAAGCCTTTAAGAAATTGCCTCTAGGAAAATCTATGATATATAAAAAATGTAAAGATTTATATTTTCTATATCGTATCTATCGCAATGACTATGCCATTCAGGTCATTTGGATGACTATGTTCTATTCCCTGCACGTTATGTTCATTTTGGCACTAAACTGAAACAAAAAAAGAGAAAATACTATGTAGTATTTTTAATTTGTCAAGTATTTATTCAGACAGAAGTATACAAAAATTGGCTTTGATGAGTTAATGAGTTTAATTCTTACGACACAGAAAAGTAAATGGAAAACTGGACAAATTCAACCAGCCTTGCCCTAGGCATGTTGTAATTTTCTTTTTACTTATTATTTTCAAGATTAGTGTTTGGATGTCAGTGAGTCAACCTGAAGTTAAACCAAATCTTGTTGTGGTTGGCAAGATTGTAGTGTACGATGTGGTAGTATGGGCAGAGGTGTGTCAAATGGAACAAATAAGCTATAACTTTGAGACTCTGAAGTCAGAATTGGGTTATCTACCGTGGAGTCATCTCTACTGGATGTCTTATTCTCTTTCTCTTCTTTTAGTCTTGGTATCTATTTGTCTCTTATTACCTCTTTCTCTTACTTTCTTTAAGTTTTGCCCGTTTTTTTTCTTTTCTTTATCAGTCTTCACAGTCTCTCAGTACATTTCTTCACATCTATAACTTTACTGGTGTCTGTGTACCTTTTTTTTTTCTTTCTCTCCCTTCCATCAGTCTTCTTCCTTCCACTCAATGACTGCCTGTGGTGCCTGGCTACTTATCCCTTGCTTTGGCCTTTGGATTTAATCAGCAGTCAAACAAATAGCTCTATCTGGAGTTCAGCCGTCCCGCCTCACAGCACCCACGCCTGTTCAGACCTTACTGTTTGCAAAGCAACTCTGGAAGTTAATGCGTCATTTACCACACGTTGCCATGTTGAGGTTCCCAATACTTATCTTCACAAAAGAAGTGTAGTTCCACTTGATTCAGTGTACCGTGTTTTTCGGTTTGTGCAGTAGACCCTTTAAATCCAGCAAAAAAATGGCAAGGATTTTATTTAGATGTCGACTGAATTCAGCCACAACTATGCAAAGACATGGAAGGTGAAGGAAAATGTAGTGCACGTTTGTTTGACCAACTAACTGTTCATCTATTTCATCTAAAAATTCCAGTTTTTCAGGCACATATTACTTTACTGACTGGTTACTTTAGGACTGTGCTTAATGGAGATTATGATTATGCAATGAGCCAGATACCCTAAACCAGTCAACTAGATTACATTTTGAGTGGTTGTGTTATAACCTTACAACCACTCTGAAGTATGTTGCTTGCTTGCCCTTTCATTGCAGATTACATGAGCATGTCTATGCCTATTTTTTCTTGCACTGTTCCTTTTTAAAATGTCCTGCAGGCAAATTTTGGTCGGAATTAGCCTTTTTTATCTGAACATGTGCTGTGATTCCACATCACAGTGTGAAATGTAAAAGTACGCCAGCATGCACTGTGCTTGCTTGCCAACTGTATTGCTCCGTTCCCCGCAGACATAAAGACCTCCAACATCTCTTTTACATCTCATACACCTACATACCATACCACTCCAGACTGCCACTTTTTCTTTTATCATCACCTAATTACACCTTAAGCACTAGAATGAGAATTTAATTCCACCAGACAGATGGCAGGGTTAGATGTTGTAGTGCAGGGATTCCAGTTCACTGTGTTACTCACTGGGCAAGCAGCTCTCTGTCTCTTAACCTTTTGATATTGTTTACTGGTAGAAAACAAGAGACAAATTGTGGAAGATGGAGTGAGCGAGCAAGTAATAATGCACATTAAAAAACTAGCTCTAAAGTGTTAAGGGGTAAGTTAAATTCAGCAATGTTTCAGAGATTTTGCAAATTTCCTCCAATCACAAAACAGCAAATGAGTCCATGTCTATTTGACAGTCAGTCTGTCCCTTGACCCATATTTAATTTTCAGCAAGGGTTGTTCAGTTCATCACCGGACTTTTTTTTGTAGCCATCAGTCATTTCCTGATCGAAAGAAGAAGTTGATTTGTGTTTTACGAGTAGCAGCTTCCTCTGATGTAAAACAGCTTCTCACAGACATTAAGTCTCATCGATGAAGCTGTATTCAAACGGAAGTGCTTAGAAAATGCTCATCCTTGCAGCCAAAAACCTTTTAGCTGGCAGTTATGGGTGTTCACAAGCCATTAAAATCATTCTTCATCTGTTCAGTAAGTGCAGAATCAGCATGCCAGCATTTTCCACCCAAAGTTGTACTGTAAAAAGAAGCCTGGAGCAACTGTAGGACATTTTGCTTGTACTATGTTGAGACTGATGATGAATGGTTGATGTTTGAATGAAGACAAAAACATTGGGTCAAGCTACTGACTTAGACTACTGTTGAAAAACATCTCAGATATTAGAAGTTTGAGCACTAAAGAACTCACATATTTTACAGTTAACTAACCACCATGTGTTGCTGTACATAGTTCTCGATTCTTTTTTAGAACTTTTAGGCTCGTCAAAGAATTGACAGTCGCTAATGAATATTCAACTGCAGGTTTCCTGTGGACAGTCTGGGGTAATTTTCCTTTGGCTGGCACAGAAAGCTAAGGAGGTATCTAATGTCTAGATGTGTAGTGTAACTCAACACTGATTGGGCTTGGAATTACCAGCAGGCACCTGACATGGCTGTGGTTGAGCCTTTTAGTTCTGCCACTGTACTCAGTCAGGCTTCCTGTCTGTCTTTGTCCCATGGGAGACACCACAAAGTTCCTCAAGCTAACCATGTTCTAGCTCATAAGCGTGAGAGACAACAAAGTTTTTTGCAAAAACCTTCTTTTTTTTGTCTGACCTTGTTGATCAGCAGCGAGCACGAAAGGCCTTTAAGAAATGTAGAGTAGAAGCATGTAGGCATTAATTCAGATAGTGAAAACCTTGATAACCCACACTTAGGCTTGCACGATTTGGGGAAGAAATATGAATCACAATTTTTTTTTTTGTTAGCTTAGAATTGTTTATTGCACACTTGACCTATGACAAAACAAAACCAATTGTCAGTACCAAACTTAGATTTTATTTTGGCACCCATAGCACGTTGCGCATCACCACAAGCCTGTAAACATAGAGGCTCTGGTGAAGAGAAGGGAGAGCATTGCAGTGCTTGGTAGCACTTATTTTGACACCCATTTTATACAGTCTATGTTTAACTCGAAGAAGAAAAGTAGTAGCGTTTAATGAAATCGCCTTGTAAAATTAAATAAGAATCAAAGTCTTAAGTTTTAATTGAAATCAAAGTTATTAAACAAATTAAATCATGAACAGGTTGAATCGAGACCGCGATTTTTGTAGCAATTAATCGTGCAGGCCTACCTAAGCTTACCGAATGGATCAAATTCTTATTATAAAAAGCGTAATTTCAGGGTGTGAATGATGATTGTGTGTGTGTAAGAGCATGAATGTGCGTCCTTGTGTGCGTGCAACAGTACTAACAAAACAGGAACCCGCTCATAACGTTGCTCCTAGTGGTAAAAATTCCACAGTGTACACAGAGTCCTCCGACCACGTCTGAAGGTTAAAGTCTTTATACATGTCACACACAGCCACGCTTGAGGGCAGGTTTTGATGCATACTGACACCTTCAGTCCCTGTCTCCAACACGAGCTTCAGCTGAAGAGCAGATTTCTAAAATGTTGGCTATCCATTTAAGAAAAAAATGCCAAAACATCATTATTCCATGTGTAGTTATAACATTGTGTAATGGGCCGTCCACACCAAGAAGGATAACTATAACAATAAATTTAAAACCGATAACGCCAGGGGTGAACGATATCATTGGGATCACTTTCAGAGCAATTCAGCCAATCAGAATCCATCTGAATCTACAACATGGCATGGCGGAGAGAGACACTGCATTTGTTTCACACAAGTGGTCAGTGGCGTGACATTTCCAATCGCTGTGGGGCTTCAATCCTTCAGCTGTGTGTGTTTTAAACAGCAGTACTTTGAAACTCAAGTCACAGAAACCACCAATAATTCAGATTCACTGTGAGTGAACATGTGTTTTGGATTTAATATCATATTGTTGGTGTTTTAGTTTTAGTGCTCGGCACGCGCAGATCTGACACCCGCCTGCTCTGATCTCCGGCTCTATATATTGCTGTACGCCTTCTGCTGCCCAGAAAAGGCAGCGGGTTCCACAGCCCAGGGACCGCCTGTAGTATTTTCTTGGTTCCTAAAATGTACCTGAATCCATTAATATAGGCTACAGGATATAACTACAGACATTACTGTAATCTTACATTTTACAATCTTTCTTAATCTCGCAACGTCTGCTGTATATTATGTATTATTATCAGCTGGAGCGTGCAGTGCGTGCTTGTTTGACGCCACCGTCTACAGAATGTTATCGTTCAGCAGTGTGGATGCTCACATCGTTATGGTAATGATTATTGTTACCGGTGCGGACGGGCCTTAACCGTTCTCTTCAGTCAACCCTGAGGTTAAGGTATCAAAAAAATTAACATGAATAGTTTAAATTCTGTCATTTTGTAGAAGCATGAATTGCATGTTTCATAATTTATTATCACTCTGGAGCGGAATGTGGCCAACTAAGTGATGTAGGAGACACCCAGGACAAAACATTTCTTTTCCAGACCTGAATATAGACATTTTCAGGATGGTTATATCAGAGTGAGGAAAGTGTGGAAAAATAACTTGTCTAATAGTTTGGAAAAATCCATTAAGGAAATCCATCATGAGAAACTTGGAAGACTGAAAAGACTCAGCCCCACACATTCTTACAACTGCCCTTTGTGGATTATAGTCATCTCTGTTTAGATTTGTGTCATTAACTATCTCAAACTACTGGTCACATATCTCAGTTCACTTAGCATGGCCAGCCGTCATTATGGTTATAATCTTCCTTTATGTTGTACAGTGTTTTCCTAGTATGACAGTCAGTACAGTGACACATCAATGTGTCACATGACACATCTGTGAGAGCAGAGAAAGGATGAAGGATTAGTCAACGTGTGGATCATAGGAAGCCTTTCCCATGACTTCAGAAACAAGGAGCTCTCCGCCCGACTCCAACGAAATCGATAGAGTGAAACAAAGACGGGCCTGTCCCACTGTACACCCGTTTGTGTGCGTGTGTGCGTGTGCGTGTGCGCGTGTGCGTGCGCCCGCTAAAGCAAACCTCACTCTAAACTTAAACACTGCTAATGTTCTGTTTTCTCTTAGTCTCTCTATCGTCTCTCTCCCACTTTGACCCTCTGTTTTCTTTTCTATCTTCTCTGTCTCTCCCCGTCTCTATGTCGCCTCACTCTGTTTATTGATTTCTCTGTTTTGTGTTTGTTAATCTTCAAGTATAACGTGATATGTGCAAATAATCATGTTAAACCACCAACAGCTTTATGGAGGCTAGTCTGCAAACATATTGTACATTAGTGACGGAGGTTTTGCAGGCAGGAGCCCAGTCTCCTCTCTTTCTTGCTGGGAGAGGCAGGTGGTTGGATGTCAGGCTTGGCCTCCTTTCCAAGCTCCACATGCTGACTTGGAGATTTCTATCTCTTCGTGTTATATCAGGTCAGCTCAGCACTTTGTACAAAGCTCCTTGGGGTGCACAATTATGGGCCAAATGAAATCTCAGATTAACCCTACTGGATGTTGAGATCTTGGTAATAAGCTTGCCATTTTTGTTGTCATTGGCAATTTGCCTTCAGTTGACAGGAAACAAGGGAGTCAAACCGAGGTCATAGTAGTTATATTATATGTGTCTTAAACACTTGGCCACCACCATCCCATGGTTGGTTATTTAATGAGGGGCCGAACTGTTGGACTGTATTTTGTGTAGACCAACAATTAATTAAACAATTAATCAACAGAATATTAATTGACATCTATTTTAGTAAGAGATTCATTGTTTGAGTAATTTTGAAGCTGAAATTCCAAACATTCTTTGATTATAGCTTCTCCAACGGAAGGGGTTGCTGCTTTTCATTTTTTTCATTTTTAAAACTATATTTTTCAGTTTTTAATTGTTTTTTAAATAATCAACCGGTTAATCAACAAAATAATCGTCATCTTAGCTATAACTAAGTAATGGTATGAAAATTTAACCTCACAGTTATAGTGACCAAAATTATCACGTTTTTGGGTATTATTGCAGTATTTTAAAAAGTGTGTTAGCGGCAGCAACTTTTTTTCAATAGCATAACTATCGTCAATCAACTGTCCTTCCGCATTCTTGCAATAACCAAAATATGCCAATGCTTCAGACTTAGTCCTCTTAGAGGGCTTATAAATGTCCTGAGCGCTGTCATCGCCTCCTTCCGCCGTAATTCTTACTTCAAGAAACGCACGTCGGCGGCTACGCTGTGCGCATGCGCAGCTGCTTCAGGAGACTCGAATGAAGCTGGGAAGGATCAAACACACGGTTTCCACACCATGGTAATCCAACGTGATGATGATATTTCAAATGAAAACAGTAATTGTTGTCGTCAACATTTTTCTCGTGGTTTTCCATTACACCGGTAATCGTTCCATAGTTACAGCCCTAGTTTTGTGTCTCTAATATGAATCCGTATGATATTTGTTGTGTAGGTGAAAGGGAACTAGTTTATAGAAGTTAGGTTGACCTGACACTTAACACTTGTGACAAAAAAAAACTTTTAGGAAGTTTTGTCAAGTTGTTCCTTTTCATTGTCACTGCACATGAAAAGCAAGCTGCACACCCACCTGAGCTCTTCAAAAAAACGTTTGGTTCATGTCCCAGAAGTCTTTGAGGGGAGGAATAAACTAGAATGAATTTCCAAACATTTCTTTTACCCTCTCCCTTTTCCTCCCTGAGTGATGTCAGTCACAAATTTCCAATGACCATGACAGAGCACTTTTGCAAACTGCCCGGAGCCTGGTGCAGGAAGGGGCGGGGCTCTTTCACTTCTCATTTCCTGTGCCACAGGAAGCGCATTCCTTAGCCACTGGCAGTACAGAGTAAAGAAAAGCAGAGTGTAACTGCAAGTTCCCAGCAACAGGGCAGCCGTCAGGAATCTCTGTCTCTCTCTCTCTCTCTCTCTCTCTCTCTCTCTCTCTCTCTCTCTCTCTCTCTCTAATTAAAAAAAACAAAGCCTTTGGAGTGTATCATTGTTATTGTGTGTTAATCAAAATGTACACCTAAAACCTAAACTCTAATTAAATGTTTAACTAATGTTTTTTCACAACTTAAGAGACCTGTGTGCGTTTCTTTTAGTGCTGTCATCAACTGAAGAAATTTGTAGTTGACTAACACTTACTTTACATGATTTTGTCGACTAATTGATTAGTTGATTTAATCGACAGATCTAACTTTGAGAGGTGGTTAAGACTAGAAAAGAACAAGATAAATGTCATTAATTAACCATCTGTAAAACTGAGTTTGTACACCATTAATTGAAATCAAGCCCCCACTTTAAATCTTGTGTTCACCAAAAATGTGCTCATAAGTTTCTTGGAAATGAGTAATTAAGCATAGAAGAATGACTAAAGAAATCTTAGTAACTTAGTTATTAATCGACCAAGAGGGGTCAGCCCTAGGTTCTTTGTGTCAAGCCTTTGCACCTGCCGACGTGTTTATTCCTTTGGTAGTATTCATAGCTCTGAGGTGTTTTTAGGAGAGCTACCCCTTCTGTTTAACATATGTAAGCATCTTACTCATATGCATTTTTCTGGTTCCCTGACACTCTGTTTGTGTGTGTGTGTGTGTGTCTGACGTTTTGCTCCTGTAGGACAAGGCAAAAGGAAAAGGTTTGGTGAAGAATGCAGCCCTGGAAGAGCAGGACGCTCAAAACCTGGAGGTTGTCGCCTTCTGTGAAGACGTAGCAACGTAAGATTCTTCCTGTTGGCATGAAACTAAAGCCTTCCTTTGACAATTCTTGACCTTCTTTGCTCATTTGAGTGCTTTGCAACTTTTTTTTCACATTAGTAATGACATTTAATTTATGCACAAATTCACATTAAGCAGACTTCAGTTCTACACCTTCCAACTTGTGCCACCTATATAGAAAAGGAAACTAATATTAGAGACAGGTTAGACCTTTGGAAAAGGAAGGGAATATAGTAGTCTGACTCAGCTGATGTACAGTGTCTGCGCCGAGTATGTCAGATGTCTCTCTGTTCTGCTATCTCTGCTATATGTTTTGCAAGGACAGCTGTGATTGGCTTACAGTAATACAAACAAGCCAGAGCAAGCCTGACCGTCAGCTGTGGACAGAGATGGGAAGTAACAAAGTACAAATACTTTGTTACTGTACTCAAGTAGAATTTTCAGGTATTTTTACTTTACTATTTAATTTTTGCCAACTTTTTACTTTTACGCCTTACTTTTTAACACGGACATCTGTACTTTCTACTCCTTACATTTCACAAAATTGGCTCATTGCTTTAGTTTCAAATAATTTCAGTGGAGTTACCGTTATTATTTTTTGCACCATCAAAACCAAATTCAATATAATTGGATGGGAATATACGTTGCACTTGAGGCAACATTACAAGATTATTCTGCGGCATTCATTTGTGGCAAATCATTGCGGCGTTGCATGGCGGTAGCATTCGCCCATAGTAGTATGGTTGACATGATTGAAATTGAAGAAAACCGAGATTCTGCAGACGAGCGGCAAGACATTCACGATCGTTCTTGTCCTTATCTGACAGAGATGTTTGAGATACTAGGCATCAAGAATGACTCCTTCCGAATGTGTTGCCTGACTCTAAAAGTATGGGGAACATCTTAATTAATGTATGTTTAGTAATTCATATTTTACCCTTTATTTTCTTTTGAGAAGCCATATTTGAGCACACGCGCATACATGTAGATTCCTTTAAATGTTAAGGGGAAAATTAAAAAAGAGTAACTGGATCTGTGAATTCTCGCACTGTTTCAGTCTTATTGACAGACATTCATTAAAAATGTAAGCAATGACATATAAAGAGCTTTTTTCCATGACCACTGAAGTTTCTCAGCTTGCACTCTAGTAACATGTGTGTGGTCCATGTAGCTTTGCATAAAGAATAGTTGTCAATCGCAAGGGTACTTTTACTTGTGTACAGCTGCCTTTTTTTGTTGTTTGTCATACATTTTTAAGGTTTAACATTTACCGTTGTACTAGCTGTAATAAAATAGAATATTGTTGTCAATGCAAGATTCATCATCTGAGAACCCTGAATGTGTGTATCCACATGTGTGCCAATATATCCAGTAGATGTTGGACCTGCTTAGACCTGCTAGTGGTGCTTGAGGAAAAGTCACTAAAGTCATTTTAGGATTCCCCACCTGGGGACCATGAATGCTTGTAAAAGATGTCATGGCAATCTATCTCATAGTTGTTGAGATATTTCAGTCTGAACCAAACTAGTAGACTGAGACCAACATTGACATCACTAGAGCCATGACTCTAGCATGAATAAAGATAGCATTTTGTTTTTCTTGTTTGTATGTGAGTTTAATGCAAACTTAGATATTTTCCTGCATATACACATAATTGCATGTTTTGCTACTCTGTTTGTTTCCTGAGCCTGTACAGAATTTCTTACTCCTGTAGTTAGTTTGGGTGGAGTGATGATGGAGCTGCGCTCAGGGAATCCACTTTTGTTTCAATAACGGAGTCAACACCCTGATCTGGATGTCAGGCTGGCTCTGGCTGCCCCTGATGTTTTCACTGGCTAAATAGGCCAAAATACGGAAAAAAAGTGTTGACTCTTGTCTGTTGTGACTTATTTTTTTTTGCCAGTCTGCGCTCCAAATTCCCTCATACCGACGTGTCCACCAACCCTGGCTACGTCCTGAGCCCTGTCATTACCCAGAGAGACAGCGGAGGTGACAATAGCTGCTCTGTCAAGGTTTCCATTGAATTCTCAGAATCTCAGCAGCCAGTAACTTTCACCTGTGACGGTAAGCATCCAGTGACAAAAATGACAATTATATGTACCAACTTGGAACCAGTTCTTGACAGGATTAAAAAAATTATAAAATACAAACATATGACAGATTCTACACCTAGTGCTTCCAGCCGTTGGTGTTTGGTTTTCTCTGGTTGGTCTTTGCTGAAATCTGCACATTTAAAATGAAGCCATTTTAGCAACCCTTATCCTTTTGCATTTTAGAGATATAAATAGCAACTGTTTTAATGGTCATACTGGTACACGATCGCATTGAAGTCAGCCAAAAAAGAACGTTTTACCCCAACGCTGCCTTTTAAGAGGGAGCAGCTCAGATTGCAGATATGAGAGCTCTGAAGGAGGAAACGACATTCACAGCTGCCAAACTCTTTACCCCCTCCCCACCTAATTTTTCTTTTCTTTTCATTTTTTCTGTCGTGGGAAGTACACTACGTTCCTTTTCCGCACAAATAAATGTTTGTCCCCTCACAATGGAGTAGCCATGTTGGGCAAAAGAGAGTAGAGACTTTTTTTTCCTTTTTGTTTTTTTCAAGGTTCCACTAAGAACTTTGGTTTCCTTTCCTCTGTTCTGGGAGCTGTTATTGGCTAACCCCTCGTTATACTCACACTACACTACAACTACGTTGATTGACATGTCTTTTGGGATCTGAAGCCAAGCACACTGGAGGCTGTATGCCAGTCCAGTGGGGCAGTTTTGTTAGGCATATTACTCCAACAGAGTGACCGAGTTCACCACTGCCTATGTGGGTTCCTGAAGTTCAACATTAGGTCACTAAGTGTACAGTGTGTTTGTTTGCGTGTTGATGTATGACAGCCAACTCATATATTTACATGTAGGCTAGCCCTTAACACTCTGTGTGTGCATGTGTATGTAACAGACTGTTGCACTGACCCAGACACTATTCTTTATAGCCGAGTTCAACAGCAACAACCTTTAGGAAGTATATTTATGACTTTCCTCGTCGTAATTGGACTTTCATGGCTTCCTTCGTTGACTCTTGGTTTACCTCGTCTTCCTGCTTGTGCTGAATTCACCTCCTGTAATCCCACTGCCCGGGGTCCCTTAGCTGCGATTCTATCTTTCCTAGAATGATGTCTCTTACGTTGTTTTCCTGGTCTGTCTTCCTATGTTGTCAGCAGCGTGTTGGTCCACATTGTTGGTGTTTGGTTTTCTCTGGTTGATCTTGCTGGAATCTGCTCTCTGGAAGCAAAGGCCTCAGGTCTACTCAAATCTTGGATAAATGGATAGAGAGAGAGAGAGAAAGAGATAGTTGACAGGAGGGGTACTTACACATTCTTCATTGCTTTCTGTCTCATTTCTTTCAGCTCTTGCTTATCGTCTTGTCATCTTTCTGTTGCATCTTTCCATTTGACTTTTACTGTCTCACTCTTCCTCTTTTTTTCTCAATTTGTCTTCCTTCCCTTCTTTTGCATTACATTTTCCAACATCCTTATTTCCTTGCAGCATCTCTTCATCGCTCCTTCTCTCCTCTTCCTTTCCTTCTTATAGGAATATAGAATATACAAAACAAGACATAGGACATTCACATTCTCCTCTTGGTTCTTGTCAGTTTTTTGGTCTTGCCTTCCTTGGTTCTCATCATCTGTCTTTTCTTTTTTTCCTTTTCTCCCGCACACTTTCTATTTTCCATCTATCTTCATTTATTTTCTTCTGTGAAACTCACCATCTTTCTTCATGAATTTCTTTCTACTTTTATCTGCTGTGTAAATGGCTAAATAGTGCAACTTTTACTCAATATTGCAAAAAGTTAATACAATTACTTGGGGCTTAGGGTCTTGTGTACCTGTGATTATGTGAAAAGTCTATAACAAACACATCTAAGGTAAATAATTATGTAGCTTTACAAGATTGACCTAATAAACAATTGAAGTATATTGCCCAACAGTCCAAAAAGTAGATCAGGATGAAACACATGTTGTTACTGCTCGTGTCATTCTATCGTTGAATCCTTGCCTTTAGATCATTTCTAGAGAGCAGGCAGAAAGAAAGACAATCAATTCTACCAGGGCTTGGCTGAGAACTACTTGGATTCTGGGGATTCCTAACATACTGTGGCTAAAGAGGGGAGATGGAAGAAAGGAGAGAGGGAAAAAGATAGAAATGCACAAAAAGAGAAGAGAAAAGCAAGAGGAGGAAGGGAGAGAGAAATACAGAAGGAGGGAGTCAGGGACGAAATGAGATCAGAGAAAAGGGGAAAGACCAGGCTTTATGAAGACAAGCAGAAACATTAAAGGACGAGGTTTAGGAAGAACGAAGTTGTTAAGGTGATGAAAATTAAATTGAGACAGATTAGGAAAACTGGATGTATTGTAGAATTTATGACAGAGGGAAGAAATGCTGGGAGTTACCTCAGGTTAATGTCTGAGGCTGTAGGTGTGGAGGAAACCCCATCATTTTACTTGTTTCAGACGTGAGGACGAGGACTTCCCTGATTGCAAATGAGTGTAAATTAAAGTAAGAGTTTTAAGATTTAAAAGCTGCAACTGCCAATCCGCCAAGATGTTCTTAAGTCAAGGACAACATACCGATTTGTTTGTGTATTTTATGCGGCGTGACATGCAGGACATTTCAGCTGCAAAGGGGAGTTCAGCAGTTAAAAGATAAGCAATACATGAAAAAAGTTCTTAGCATGATGGAGTCACTAAAGCCGTTACACCATGCCTTTGGTGTGGGAGACTTGGGTTCGAATCCCACTGCATTACATCAACCAATGTGTCCTTGAGCAAGACGATAAACCCACAGTTGCTCCAGAGGCGTGCGACCTCTCACAAATATAGCAATTGTAAGTTGCTTTGGATAAAAGCGTCAGCTAAATGACATGTAATGGAAGTATGTGTTCATCAGACATTTACCTGCATTTCAGCCTTAAACACTAACATTCGCTGTACACTGTAAGATTGTACTTTTGCTTTTAATTATTGTTTTCCATTTGTGTCTTCTTTTGACTCTGAACACTTGGACTTGTTACAGAAGTCGAAATCTGTTTTTGCTCTGAGTCATGTAGGAATAATATCATTCCTGTTTTACATCAGAAATATGTTGGTCCAGTGGATTTAACAAGTGCTGAGTGACTTTTGGCTTTATTCTGCCATCTTGCCAACCCTCCCATTGTGGATCCTACACAACACTGATGTGGCTAGTAATGGAATTTCCCACTTTAGTCCCTAGTCCTTAGACACGCGCGCGCGCGCGTGTGTGTTGACCGTCAATAGCCAACACCATTTCCCAACCATGTGTGAAATGGTTAACAGCATGCGATGGAGGAATTCTCTCCTCTTTTGAAGTGGTGCCTTCAAAAATGCCTTACTGGGAATTCCCATACCACCTGAGAGCGCTAACAAAATGAGTTTTTATCCTGTCCAATTGCTTTGTTACAAAATACTACAACACATATATATATATAACCTGAGTGACCACCACTGCTGCCACACAGGTATACAGGGCCATAAAGCTTGAGCTACTGGTCTAACCATTAGAAAAAAAAACACAATTCCTCTGAAGTGTGCAGATCTGTTATTGTTGTAGCCAGGGTGGTCTCTCTACCTGTGTGTCTATGTGAGCATCTGTTAAGTAACCTGGTTGTGTGTGCTTAGGTCAAAGTTGAGATGTTTCTGGGTACAAAGTGTCTATCTGTCTTTGTATCTGTCTGCCTGTGTGTTTGTGTAATGGCAACGTTAAGTGTGTGCTCAAACCTTTCTAGAAGTACCTAAACAGAATAATCTGCCGTGTATCAGGTGACCCAGTCTTCCCTTGCCCAGACGCATCAGATATCGCAGTATACACAAACAACTAGAGCTGACTCTAAATCCCCCCATGTAATATTGTTCCACCCTACACCGCTCTGATTTGTTAAATTTGAGAACAGGTTTGAAACATGGGCCGTTCAAAACATTGCAGGATGGTTTGCGGTTAGAGAGAAATTCCAATATATAAGGTACAGAGTTCAGTTCCCACAGCAGCAAATGGATGTCAATTTTAAATCAGTGTCTTTTCTACAGTAAATTGCATGATATTGTAACATGACATGATGAGCACTTGACCGTTGATCCCGCTAATAAAATGTGTGTATTGATGTATAATCTTGTTGTTTTAAGCGTTTTTACTTGATTAAATGTCTTCTCTTTTTTGCCCTTTTCCATCCTTTCCTTTCCCTCTTTCTCTTCATTCTCTCTTTTCTCCAATCACTTATCCCTCACTTTCTCTCTGGCTTTTCCGTTTTGGCCTCCCTCCCTCACATTGACCTCCCTCCCTCACATCGGTCTCATGTGTTTCTCCTTTTCTCCATCAATCACCCTCCGTTCCTCCCTCTCTGCCTCAATCACTGTCTTTTTCATCATCCATCTCTCCATCCTCTCCGCCGTCCTCAGTGAGTTCTCCAGTGGAGTTGCTGATCAGTCAGACTCTCTGCTGGGTCCACGATGACTTGAACCAGGTCGACTTCTCCAGCTACCTGCTCAAAGTCTGTGGCCAGGAGGAGGTCCTGCAGAAGTGAGTGCACACAAATGGACAGGTTATGTTGCTGCTGTTGGAAAAGAAATCATGCATTTCCAAAAGGATAACATTTTAGAAATTGGGAGAAACAAATTGTCCCTGGCTGACTTTTTTCTCGGTCACTCTTATCCTGGCATCCTTTCAAAATTATGTACCAACAAGACTGGCGGATGTTTCTATATCTTGCCCCGCGCCCTCCTCCTACATGGAAATTCTCTTCTGCCTCTGATCTAAGATACATGGGAATGGTTACTCCCATACCAAGATTTAAAGGCCCAGTACACCCAAATGTTCAAAGTAGCATAATTAGCCTGCTTTGAATATAACTGCTAATCCGATGAATGTTGTTCGGCAAAAAGTTACATCATTGCTTCATCTTCAATCATAGCATAGACAGCCCTCTTAGAATGGGGCCTAAAGCTGTGTATCATTTGCCAAATCCTAAATGTAGTTCATTTAGTGAAAGTCCCCAGCCACACCAGTGCTAACTTGTAAAAACCATAGCAACTGAATGGCTTGTACACAGGTTTTGTCGGCTAGGACAATAGGTTCCTCATTGGCTGCGTTTAAAGCCAACTTTGCACAGGATTGACTCTACGCAAAACAAACTTGAGTAATTGAGGACAGACAATCTCCAAAGAACGACGCTTTGGCTGAATATGATTGGATTATGGGTGTGCATTATTTTTCAAATAACCACACAGCTCTGAAAAGTGACATCAACACCTCAGTCAGTGACAAAAATAACAACACAAATAACACTAACACAATGTAGATTTTTTGTTGCCCCAAATTATAGACTAAACAAATATTATTTTACATTCATCCACTTTGACTTCTGTTAGGGATAGTATAACAACCCTATCCGCTAAAGGAACTATTAGTCTCTGTGTTTCCATTTTTTTCCTGCTTATGATTATTATTGTTAATGTATAGTATGGTTTTCTTAACCTTGCCTCTCTTTTGCCCTGTGCCACAGTAAACACAGCCTAGGCAGCCATGAGTACGTCCAGAACTGCAGGAAGTGGGAGAATGAGATCACATTACAACTACTCTCTCACTCCACCATGAGAAGAGACTTGGCACGTGGTGTAAGTCACTCTATAAAGATAACATATGAACCCTTATAAACATTATAGTAGAATTTTCGGAACTGTGACATAATACGCTTCTCATTGTGCCACTAAGATTCATTTTTAACTTTTTTACCATTGCTGGAGACCTACAACACGTTATCCTCAGTTGGTGAAATTATGATCTTAGTGGTTTATAACAATAATGTACTGAGATTTAGTGCGTAGCTGTCATCTTATCTGCTTGGTTGGTAAATCTTCCAATTCTGCCTCTTTTTGCTTCTGCTTTAGGCGGAAGATGACAACTCTGTTGTAGATTTAGAGAAGCCCCTGAGCCACGTGGAGAGGCCATTCAAGGAGAATGTTACCAGGTATGAGAGTCGTACACTGGTTTGGGGAAATTTTAGAAAGAACACGTAATTATGGATTTTCTTTTTATATTTAAGAAATGTTATGAAGAAACATGTTTTCTTGTAGTTTCATCTCTAGTCTGGTCTGTAAAATGGTGACCTAGGTTAAGATAAATGTGTGGTTTTAGTTTTTGATTGATGCAGAATTAATTGATTAGAAGTAGGCTTCTGTTTTAGTTATAGTATAATCTGTCTTGTACTCTATGTCTTAAGTTATGTTCAGTTAACTAAAGTCAGATTTCTACATTCTGTCCTGATGCGATTTAGCGCTGACAGTAAGTGAACCACAGTCAAAGTTCTTAATTTCTCATTCCACACTTATCTCTCTTTGTTTGTCTTTTCGCAGACAAGGCCTGGCTGATTATTTAGAAGGCTATCATAATCAAGTTGACATCTGCCAACAAAATGAGGTATATCTCGCCTCTGTTCAGGCCTTCAAAGAAGAAGAAAATTCTTTAAATGATTTTCAGACAGTCTATCGAACTACCTGGTATTGTGCTGTAAACTCTTTGTTCGTCCCTCAGTGAGTGTTTGTGTGCTGTTGAGATAATGACAACATTAACTTATGTGTCCAGCTAGTTAGGCATCCACAGTATATGTACCTTACTGAAATGTGTAGAAAATATTGATGTGTCAAAATGTTATTTTGTGTAGCTGCGGTGAATATTGATACTCTGGTCCCACCTATGATGTTACACCTAAATACAACACTTTCACTGAATAATGTTAATCAAGGTTACCAAACAGTGTTTTCACATATCCTGAAGGTTTTAGTGTTGATTCAAATACTTCACATACCATAAAGGCTAGAATGTGAGGACATTCCTGGAAGGCAGGCTTTCGAGAAATAGTACATGTGGTTTTCAGCCAGCGTGAGTTATTGTCGAGTAATTGAATGCAGACTGAACAGTAGCTAAACTACGCTCCGCCCTCAACCCAACTTAATCCGGATAATGGCATCAACATTTATTTGTTTTGAGCCTTGTACACACAGTAGGTTTATTTGGAGTTTGAAATACTGTTTAGATGAGTCTGTTTGATGAATTGTTGGTGGTTGTCCTTTCACAGAGACCTCCTGATGTGTTGGTCTTGTGGTAAACAATGAGTTTCACTGTTTAAAGACAAGTTTAAAACAAAAGTACACCTCATATATCGGAGGGGATATCCCTTTTGCAACAGGCTAGTACGAGCATAACACACAACTTGCGCTGTATCTCCGTTTTCAGAGTACCCAGTATAAGACTGTGGATCGTGTGGTGCAGACTTTAAAGAACCTATGCTGTGCTCTGGACGAGGTGGAGACACAAGCCATTACAGAGGCCATCAAAAGGCTGCGACACTCGGTCAATTTACCGAGAACACGCTCACCCAAGGTGGGCTCTTGACACGTACTGCATGCTTCACACATTCATACATAGCATTGTTTAGATGTATGGATGTCTTTCTAAGACCAACATGTTTTGCTTTTTAGATGGGGTCCACATCGTCTGGTCAATCATCAAATGGTAAGTTCTACTCACACACATACACACACACACAGTTACACTTTTGTTTGCCCATCATGGTCAGCTTTTTAAGTACCCGGGGATGGCAGCATGCAATTATGTATGTCACTGTGGTGTAAAAAAGAAAATTGCAGACAAAATACTTATCTGTAATATATCAGACACATCAAAGTCAGTTTCTGAAGTTGTTTTATTTTAGTGATGAAAAGCTTAGTAAAACCTATGTGGTTTATTCCGCTGCTAGCATCTTCCAATAACTGTGTTTGCAGTCCCAACAATTACCATGGTATTGCTATGACCTCACACGATCCCTACCTGACTCTGACAGGTCACACCAGTCCAGTGGAAGAGGGCCTGGCCTTACTGACACAGGCTGTCTATGACCTGGCCAAGCTCTACTTGCGCTCCTTCTGCTCCCCATCCCCCTCCTTCAGTTCACCTTCAATGCCCCAAGCTGCAGACGGGGAAGGCGTAGAAGGGAAGAGCAGCAAAGAAGCTTCTGGTACCACAGACCACCTTCAGTTCACTCTGTTCGCCTTGCACGGCATCCCGGCCAACTGGGTCAGCAGGTAAACATTCAGGCAATGAAAATACTGTGGTTTCTATTCTTCCCCTCAGGGTGTGCAGCCACATCGAGCATGTAGTTAGATTTATTTTGCAGTCTTTTGTGAAATGAAAACTGTTAATAGTTGAAGTACTCTATCCTTTGCCGTAGGATAATCAAATCCTTTATTCATGATTTTGTTCTTGCATGATCACCCACTTGTTCAGTAATATTAGTGCCACCCACATTTCACTCAATTAGACTTTTCCAAGATCAAAGATGAAGACAGAAGGCGGTACAGAATTATAATTACCTTGTTTGCCAAGTACTTACAATTAGTGTAACAGCAGCAGCTTAAATTTACAAGCAACCTCTCTTGAATAAGGTTTAATGATGTATTTTTAAGCAGCTAGGACTAAGGAGAGTATTTTTGTAACATTACAGCACAATCTTGCGGGTTGTGCTGTCACAAACTAAACAAAATGGCTATGGTGTTGCTCCCCACGTCTTATTTTCCATGCCAGTGTCCAGTTTCACCCTGACTTTATCTCCTGTGTCTGGGCCACAAAGCTGATACACATTTTCCATTCCCAGCTCATAAGTGACCTGTATCAGTACATATCTGACGAGCCGTTCCTCAGTTGCATAGATTCTGAAAGTCTAGAAATGAAATGAAATTGCACAGAAATGTGAGATATGGGAAGATAATGTAACCAAATCGATTCAGTGCTACTTCCATTTCACTTATTGTCATCATGAAGAATAGTCATCAGCTAGAAAAGACTTTGTTGTTTAATTGCCAAAACCATTTTATACATAGTGATAAATGCCAACCGAAACCAAGTCTATTCAAGAGGTTAAGCTCGGATTAAAAGTTAAAAATGTAAAGGAACCGTAACCCTGACTGTAAGATGGAAGCAGGTTTAGTTGTCTGAAGAACAGCTGCAGTCATTCATTCCATGGTCATTTTCTAGTCAACCAGAGAGGCCTTCATAAAGAGAGGACCTGCTTAATAACACATTTACTCCAGCGCAACCTCTTCCTGTAGCTATTTTGAGACAGCAACAAATATTGCTACAGTGACAGTCATTCCAAAGATATTTTCCAAAAATATTTAGCTCCTCACAACCCAAGGCCAGAGGGACCCAGCGAGCACAGTATTCTCCAGTCAGTATTTTGTTGCGGTGATACTTTAATGCTGTCTTATTGAGATCTGAATGATTGCCGTTGTTGTGGCTGGTGTGTTATCCATCTGGAGACTCAGTAGATGCCACGGCATTGCCAGCATTGAGACACCGTGACTTGTGGTGGGGCTGCCAACACAGATGGCACTGAGCATTGGATCAAGCCTGTAGTAGTGAAATTATGTAATTTGTATTTTCACTCTCCACTTGCCTATGTATCTTTATTTGAAACAGAGTTTATTTTTGGATGTGTGATCGAGTTGTGCAACTAAATTAAACTCAGATTTTTACTACATCACTTCTGGAAATATTACACTATCTTGTCTTTACAGCAAAATGTGCATACAACTTTCTCTTAAATTGTAATGTATGGAGTTTTTTTATTTTACTAAATGCAATACTATAGCGGTAAGGTAATAAATATCTGTTTTACGGTATAGTTTTAAATCCTTTACACAGACACATTTTCACATGATTAGACCTCTTTTCAGTTGGTTCAACACCTGGACTAGCAGGGTAAATGTAGGTACAGAAATTGACAACAGAGTGCTTACCCTTGCCCCTCAGTATCAACACTGAAGTGCCCTTGAGTGAGGCCCTTAACCTGCAGTGACCATAATAAAAGACTGCAGTGGTACTGGGCAGCTTCAGGTGTAAATATGTGCAACTGTGTGACTTTAAAGGAGAGTTGTATATAGTCTTAAAGCCGCTGCACAGCCATGTTCCACCCACACAAGTGCTTTCATTAATGTTGCCTGATTAACCCTTTTCTCAGGTCTGCAAGGGCAGGAGCTTCCCTGGATAAATAAATGAAGAAGGAGGTTTAGAAAAATCAACCTGAGAATCACTGCGGTCTAATAAGAATTACTGAAAGCATGTTTGTGGATGTTCAGGACCTAATAATACTAGGACTACATAGCCAGTCAGTGTTATGAGTGGTCTGCTTTAGACAAATAGATTGCTGGTTCAAGTCCTAAACTGATGGAAAGTCTGGTTGGGGTACATGAACAAGATGCTGCCCCGTCATTACTAACCTGAGTTTCTCAAATCTACTGGCTGTTTTAATATCTGACAGAGCTCCTGATCAGTCCCAGCCACATGCAGTACCTTAAGACCTGTGGGCACTGTAGCAACACTTATTGTGTTGTTTTGTTGCAGTTATGAGAAGTACTTCCTGATGTGTTCCCTCACCCACAATGGCAAGAACCTGTTTAAACCGGTCCAGTCCAAGAGAGTGGGCACATACAAAAGCTTCTTCTACCACATCAAATGGGACGAACTGTGAGTTGCCTTGGCCTCTCTCCTCTCCTGTATGACTTTTCCCTAACAACAACATGCTGTTTGCACTGTATTTTTATGCTGCTGACACTGTCCTTGTCTCTCCAAGGATCAACTTCCCCATAGCAGTAGCTGTTCTCCCATTGGAGTCCATACTGAGCCTGACTCTGTTTGGGGTGCTGAATGAGAATGCCAGCGGCTCCCCAGACTCCAACAAACAGAGAAAAGCTCCAGAGCTGCTAGGCAAAGTCTCTATGCCACTCTTTGACTTCAGACGGTGAGGAGAGAGGAACAGCCAGTGGTGGCTGGTCATGTTTTTGCATGTTATTTGAGTAGATGCCCCATATTTTATACAGTATGAACTCACTCATTTTTGAAAGATGTATTGATAATAGGCCGTGCTTGTGCACATTGGTCAGTCAGTAGGAATTAAGTACTTGTTTGATTAGCGGTTTATTAGATTGTTTAACCCTGATTGTTTTGTTGTTGTTGTTGTTTCCTGTAGTAGTTTATTGTGTGTATGTGACTGTGTTTTGCAGGGTGCTTGCCAAGGGCAGCAGGTTGTTGTGTTTGTGGACTTCTGCCCAGGGAGCTGCTGCTGCTGGCGGCTCTGCAGGCAATCGCAAAAGGGTGTCTGCAGAGAGAATAGTACTACAGGTTGGTGGTGGTGCTAATAATATCTGTTGCAGGAGCATGAGTAGTAAGTTAGTAGTTGCAAGGAGCAAGCCTGGAATTTTATCATTTTACAGACAAGGTTTGGTCTTTGTTTCTATAAAAACATGTTGTCCCCCAGATAAATTCTACAGAAACGAAACATAGGGCATCTGTAAAATGGGTATTCTTAACAGTTACTATAAAGGAATAAACTGATCCCAAATCCAGGTTAAAGTTAATCTGGGTTAATCCCAAATTTGTGTTACCATCAGGTGGACTTCCCCAACTCAGCGTTGGACGTTTTATACGTGGGACCCAAGGAAGAGCCCAGACCGGAGCATACACTAGAGGAGCTGGATCCTGATCTGCGACGCAAACTGGAGAAAATCTGCAGCAGAGCTTCTAATTTTGGGTAAGAGAATCTGCTTCATGTTTTCAGAACTATCATTAAAATTAATTTTGTAAATTACAATCTGTTAGTAGATATAAACATTTCTAACAATAAGTGTGTCAGCCTTTCTGCTTTTTCACTTTACTTCAATTGGTTTACAGGTTTGACTGTACTCTGTGTTACTAACAACAGAGTGAAAAATAGAAAATTGCAATTTACCTTGCAGGATTATTAAAGTATGTTTTAAAGAAAAAGTAGCTAGCTAGAGTCTTGAATCACAGTATGATCTCAAAGGGCTTTATAAAGAAAGTGGGACGTCGTTGTCATAGCATTGCAGCTATACAACAGAATGCCATCGGGATGACATTAATGATTAGTACTCGTAAATGTTACTGTGTGAAGCCGCTGTATGCTGGTGCTTGCATCATGGGAGGGGCTGGACAGAGAGGTGACTGTGAGAGAGCTGCAGGAGGAGGTCTCACTCTACTTTTTCTGGCGTTTCTTCAAATTCTACCTCCGCAGTTTTAATGCCACTAGAGAGGTGGTCTTAATGTTGCTCAGCTTGATGTGCAAAACAGACCTGCTTCCTGTACAAACACGAATAGGTTGAAGCAACAGCTGAATAGTGTAGTAACTTCTCAAATTTTGATTAAAATGAGCATGAGTCCAAAAAAAACATAGGATATTAAATTTTTGCATATTGCCACCATGTGGATAACTGAGTCTAAGGATATGTGCAAGACAACATCACTATTGTCACTGAATCAAAACTACAATTCTGAACACTTTTAATGTTGAGTATACTGTATGTGCTTCCAAATTATAATTGTAGTCAATTGACTGCTGTTTGGGCATTTTGTAGACTCAAAGTACTCAGTGTCATGAGTTTTAATAATCATGCACAGAAACAGTATTTCTGGTTAGATTTGTTTATCCCCTTCAGCAGACAGCTTTTTGTCCGTCTCTCAGCCCACCCGAAATCCGTTGGACTTACTAGATTTGAAAAGAGATTTTAAAAGATGCCACTGACTTGCCAGCCACAGCTCCCCATAAACGCCTGTATGTTGTCTGCTCCATTGTGTCTGTTCTATTCCAGCTGCTCCAGGCCCAGCTAAATGCTCTCTTATGCCTGCTGCCAGCCAAATCTCTTCCACTCTGCCAACACCCATAAGACTCAACCGACACAGAGCGCTCTCTCACTGGGCTCTCACCGCCTGCTTTCTCTACTGCCCATTCATCTCTCTAGCCTCTGTGGGCACAAGACTTTTGGAACTGCAGTTTTACTGATTGGTCATGTGTGTGATATTCCATTAATCGCTGAAGAAGAAATGCACGTTTTTATTTCTACAGGGAGATCGGGAAACAACTCTGGTGATTTAGAGAGCGGCAAATGCTCGCTAACATATTTAACCTCAATTCTTTTGCGTAAAGCACAATCTTTAAAAAGTGACATAGTGGTGCCACACATAGACTTTGGGTTTGACCGTTCACACTCTCACGGCTCTAGCAGGACACTAGCCATGGAATTTCACTCTTGTTCAATGGTGTTAAAGAAATGTTCCCGTGTGAGGTTTGTTAAGTCTCAAGATATGATTGTATTCTCTCACCTTTATACGCCCAGGAACGGTTATCTGAACAGTAAACATGTCAGCGCTTTTATTTTTTCAATGAGTTTCACATTTCCAACACTCAAGTCATCGAGAATAACACTTGTGACCACTGAGGATTTCCTCTGAAGATCGTGGAAGTTCTTCCTATGGTGTTTATATTTCTTGCCTAAATATACATTGAGTTGCAGCTCTTAAACAAGTGTACATAATATAATGCTCATTTACCCTTTGCAGATTTTCTCAAATAAAATCACACAAGAACTCAGACATCTAAGTGCTCGTTATCTGTTTTGAACATTATTGTTGATCCTGCCAAGTAAACTGGTCATTTAATAATTTTGTTCTTACAGTGTTGAAACCTAGAGGTAGTTTTTAAACACTGACAGACAACATGACAAATCCGATTTAGATCAATCTAAAAAAATTATACATAACATAACATTTTTTTCTTTATACCATTCCTTCCATCTTCCTTCTCCATCTGTTTTGGCTCCGTCCGCAGGCTGAAGCGGGCAGATCACCAGATCCTATGGGACCATCGGCTCCACTGTCGAAAGGACCACCCCAGCAGCCTCCCCAAGGTGCTGGCCAGTGTGCCCAGCTGGGACTGGGCCAGTATGGCTCACATCCACTCCCTTCTGCATCACTGGCCCCCTCTGCCCCCCGTCACTGCGCTAGAGCTACTCGACTCAAAGTATGTTCTGTGCTCAACACTCAAACACACATTTGGTCTATGGCACCACAAGTCCTTAAGCAATTTAAAATTATATGAATATTTAAAAATGTTTATTTAAAGTATATATATTCTACCAGGTAAAATGTTTTAATAATCTTCCATTACAGTATAAAATACAGTGTAGGGTTAAAACAGGGTTGTTGTTGTTGTTATTTGGTTCCTTTTTGGTCAAAATAATAATAATATTATTTAATGTGTTTTAACATTGAATTGCTTTCTCTCTTTTATTTTTAAAATGGTGTGTATTACTGTATGTGCGTTTTCATGTTCCTTGGTGAGGCCAAAAACAAGTTTAAAGTGAGAGGGAAAAAATGTGTTTGTGTGTAGGTTTGCAGATACAGAAGTGAGAAATGTGGCTGTTAGTTGGATTGAGAAGAGCAGTGATGATGAGCTGGCTGACTACCTGCCACAGCTAGTACAGGTAAAACTCAGCTACAAAGACAGACATGTACTCCACATGCTATTTTAAAATACTCACTCTAAGTGTTCATTCACCCATTTATTCACTCTCGTGTATTCACCGTTTTTTGCTCTCAATTCTTCCATCCGTCATGATAAGTCATCTCTCTCTTTGTCTCTTAACAGGCATTAAAGTTTGAGTGTCACCTAAAGAACGCCCTCGTCATGTTCCTGCTGTCCAGAGCACAAGGCAACATCAACATTGCCCACTACCTCTACTGGTGAGTTTGCATTAGCGCTAAAAAAACAGCAACCAGCTGTCTGAGCTGTTTCCTAACCACCAGGGAATGTTGCAAAAAATAGTCTGATGTGCTGAAGATGAATAAAGCGACTTTCCAAACATCTGAAAAAAACATCCATCAGAAAAAGTGGTGTTGCAAGATGCGGGGAGCACCAAAATAAGTACACTTGGTAATGCGTTTACATTGCTGTTTATATCACTATTTATCAAACCTACAGTCTCTTGCCAAAAGGTTGCCTAATTTCCTGTTATTCAGTGGCTTGTAAGAATTGCCATACAGGATTCTGTTTTTATTTGCCCATTAAGAGGGTCCTTTAAATTCCTTTGTAACACTAAGAGATGCCTTGTTCTTAATAACTTTTTTTATATGATGATCTCCGTGCTGAGGCTCTTTGTAGACAATTTAATAATAGTACTGTAGGTTAGAAATCAGGAAGAATAATAGTTTTATTGTATAAATGATTTAAGCAGTTTCATGCTGATCACAAAAAAACAGGCTTAAGGGAAAGTGACAATTTGTGTAATATAGCGTCCAATAAAGTTTGGTTGTTAATGTGTGTAATGGCTGCAGGCTGCTGAAGGACGCAGTGCAGGATCCTGCCTTTGGACAACGCTATGAGCGGGTGCTGGGTGCCCTGCTGTGTCTGTGTGGAGTCAAGCTGAGGGCGGAGCTGGAGAAGCAGACTCACCTGGTCACCTTGCTAGGAGCCGTGGCAGAGAGAGTCAGGCAGGCTGGGGGGTCTACACGACAGGTATGTGTGATTGAGTGTATGATCTGTAATATTTACTATATTGTGTATGTGCATGTGTTATAGTATTTCTATGTGTGTTTTTGTGTGTTCAGGTGGCGCTGCAGGAGGGTCTTGAAAATGTTCAGAATTTTTTTCAGAGGAACAGCTGCCGGATGCCCCTCAGCCCCAGCCTGGTGGCCAAGGAGCTAAACATCAAGGTAACACACACATAAAGGTGATAAATAATGAGAGGTTGTCAAGTTTGCATTAAAAAACTACGCACTATTCAGTAATTCTTTATAATTCGATATAATTCGATATAATTCAATACACCTTTCTCCCCACACTGGATGTACCCGATCCAAAAAGAATAAGCAGTTGTGAATTCCCACCTGTTCCAGTGAATAGAAATACACAAAGCAGGAAAATAAGAAAACCTCAATGGAGCAGTCTGTCGGGAAACACAAAACAGCAACATCACTTTTTTGTAGAACCCCTGTGGTTCAAAACGCAGACAAAAAAAACAGGCACGCATATATTGTTAAATGTCTCATACAGATAATGAGATACTTTTGATGTCACTTGTCTTAACAGCTGCATGTACCCTCCTAAGTAAGAAGAGGATCACTACTTGCCACAAGATTAATTGTTGGAGATAAAGTAGCTTCTAATCAGGCCTTCCTCTGCTGAATCTATCTGGGTATAAGTTTGTATAGCCCAGGCTTCTGGCATACCTCCCTAGTCAGACATGACTTTAGGGATATGATCCAGACGTAGTACTAGTAGTCATTGGATGGTGACGTTTTTGGAGAAGCATAATTATGAGATACATTATGTGGCCTCTGGGTAAGTGAAACAAAAGTGGCTTTAAAAACATGTCTCCAAATAAATACAAAAGAAATAAAGATAACAAGAGCTGGATCTTAAAAAAATAATAGAACAGCATAATGTAGTGCAGAAGATAAAAAACAATACTCTGTGTGTCTGTGTGTGTGTCTGCGTGAAGGCCTGCTCCTTCTTCAACTCCAACGCAGTTCCCCTAAAGCTGGCTCTGGTCAACGCCGACCCACTGGGACAAGAGATCAATGTTATGTTCAAGGTACGGTACCCACACATAGTATTTTGAATTGTGTGGAAAACTCTCTTAATGAGTAGTCATCATTATATGGTATATTTTCTTAGCTCTTTGAATTGTCCTGTTACTGAAATGTGCAATATGAATAAAGTTGTTGTGTCTCTTATCTGAACACTGCGCCCTCTGGTGGTTGAAGTGAAATCCAACCAATAACAACAAAAGTTCAGTGTTTTGATGTAATTTAGCTCTCTGTTTGTCTGTTTGTGTGTCAGGTTGGAGAGGACCTGAGGCAGGACATGTTGGCTCTTCAGATGATCCGCATCATGGATCGCATCTGGCTGCAGGAGGGGCTGGACCTCCGCATTGTAAACTTCAAATGCATCTCCACCGGCAAGGACAAAGGTATCAGTCAAACACACACAGAAGCCCCATTTACACTTGTTATTTCAAGAGTTTCAAGTCAAATTTAAGACACTTTGATTGACACTTTGCCACATATAGACATGTATGTCGGTTGGGCAGATCACAAATCCCATTGCAATTCGTTTTTGTTTTTGTCGGCTACATACAAATCCGAGTCGGTCCTTAGCCAGTCAAGAATGAAGTGGCAATGCACCTGCCAAAAATGCAAGAATAATAATAACTTCTGCACTTCTTCAGAAAGGATACGACCTTTCTCTCTGAAAATAAAATCACCATAGCAAGAATAGATTAGGTCTTTACTGAGGTGTTTTATAAGAAGGAAAGAAGTATGCGGTTGCTGTAAGTTGGCAGAAATTATGAATAAAGTCCTGTCATGTAATCAACTTGTATTAAACTTCTAACAGCCAAATATGACAGACATGCAATGCAATGGCATCGTCATTACAGCAATACAAAACCATTATAGGACTAACACAGAGCTGACTGTTGTATGCATGCATCCTGTTAATAGACGTTGTGATGTGTTATTTAGGCATGGTGGAGCTAGTGCCGTCCTCCGACACCCTGAGAAAGATCCAGGTGGAGTACGGCGTCACCGGATCCTTCAAGGACAAACCGCTGGCAGAGTGGCTCCGCAAGTACAACCCTGCTGAGGATGAGTATGAGAAGGTAAAACACATAAAGCATGTGTGCACAGTCACATTGAAAGCCAAACAGATATGTACCTACCACTCCAAAGTAAAAAAAACGTATTATTGAATCCATTTATTGCATATTATTCTACTTACTGCCGCACTACCTGTGACATTTATTATTTGTCTGACACAAAGTATTGATTTCACATATGTTAAAAGGAAAAGTCAAAGGAAAATTATAGTTTTTCCTTTGATACAATGAGTTGGCTCTGTAGGACTTTAAAACACCTTTGCACTTGAAGTTTATAGTAGTTGTAGAACTTTGACACCTATAAAGTTGAAACTACTCCACATTCACAACCTCTGACCCGAAACATCTTCTGCACAAAGTGTGACCCTGACCGTGAGCAGGACATCTGATATATGCTTATATTATTACTGAGCTGACCTTTTCTCTTGTCAAATACATTTCATTGTAACATTGACCCTGTGTTAACTTACATATGACTAATAAAGGAGAAACCAGAACTTGCAGACTTGAGCTATATGGAGCTCTGATGTTTTTGAGGCTGGGAAGTCTGGGAAGTCTGCAAAAGAATTTCATAATTTCTGGGTTTGCTTGAAACATCTGGAAAAGTAGGGAATACGTTTAAGCCGGCCAAACATCATCAGCCGTCGAAATCGCACTGCGCTGGCCTTGCCATTTGCGGAAGCGATACCCTTGGTTCAAACTATTTCAACTTTAAGTTCAAATTATTTCAGCTTTGACTTTGGTTGCCGCTAACCTTTTTAAAAAGCAACCAATGAGAAAACAGCTGTTATGTGACGTTGCCAGAGGCAATGATGACGTGTTGTATACCTGTGATCTGTGTCTGCACTGTGCTCTGCGTCCTACCTCGGGGTATCAGCTGAAGGCATCTTCAGTTGCTTTGGTCAGAAACTTGACTTCCTTGTGAGGCGTTAAGTTTTTGCTTTCCCAAACCAAATCCGTTTTGCAGTACATCATGGCAGTACTTGCTATGTAGCCAGCCAAACAATACCTAAAGCGTGTGCCTCACATTGAATATTCATATTTGTTCTTTTCTTCTTCTTGAGCCACTCTCCTTCTCTACGCCACCTTTTTTAGGCATCAGAGAACTTCATCTACTCATGTGCAGGATGCTGTGTGGCAACCTACGTACTGGGCATCTGTGATCGCCATAATGATAATATCATGCTGCGCTCCACTGGTCACATGTTCCACATCGACTTTGGCAAGTTCCTGGGTCACGCCCAGATGTTTGGCAGCTTCAAAAGGTGAAACTCAGATAATTCTCTTCATCGCGTGTTTGCGTGTACAAACTGTGCTTGTCAGATAAAACATGCTTTGGTGTGCTGTCAGGGTTTAAAGGTCTTTCCAGAAGGGTGTATCAGGATGTTTACTTGTGTCTGTTTGTTTTTATTACCAGGTAGTTATCTCATAGTAGGTGAAAGATCCTATACCAGTTGACTTCAGTGGGGAAAACACAGAATAATAAAGGAATATGTTAAATTGATTGGAACATTGGCTTATTGGTTACATTATCCATTACAGTGATGAGAACATAGACACTAAAACATTGTTACAAAAGACCAACCGATGAAAATGATTTAACACATGTATAATTTGTTCTCATCATCATATTCAATGATCAATTTCTTTGAGTCACTGAATTTCATGTGGAGGATTTACTGTATTTCTATTCAGCAAAATACATGTATATTGTAAAGCATGACCTGGTTCAAAGCTCAGACACTGCACTTATTTCCAGCTGGTGGGCTGCCCTACAACCACTACCTTCTATTTTAAGCTTTTGAGCATTTCTAGTGACATATTTTGTTGTGTTAATTAGCTTAAGGGTGCCCCTTTGGTAGTTTTAGTGCTGTGCATTCACTTTCCTGATCCAGATATTCCCGAAGATTTACACTAAAGACCTTTTATTTACAAACACTTTTTTTTTTATAACTTCCGGACTAACATTTCTCAGAAGCCAAACTTAAAACTCCTTTTCCTCCCCTCCTTCTTTCCCACCAGGGACCGTGCTCCGTTCGTTCTGACCTCTGACATGGCGTACGTCATCAACGGAGGTGAGCGTCCCACCAGTCGCTTCCAGCTGTTTGTAGACTTGTGTTGCCAGTCCTACAACCTCATCCGCAAGCACTCCGGACTTTTCCTCAACCTGTTGTCACTGGTGAGACAGAACACACACACACACACACACACACACACACACAATACACACACAAACCTCCAAAACTAATATAAAACAAAGATAAGTTGCTTAACCTCATATTGCAGAAGCTGGAACCAGGGATGATGAGATTAATCACTTTACAAAATAGTTGCAGATACATTTTTACATCTACTGACTGATAGATTAATATAGTTCAAGATTCTTGTTTTTGCATCTTGCAGCTGACTCGTGCTGCAAGATGTGTTCTCATTCTTAAGTGGAACCCTTTTCTTTTGCACCTGCAAGAGCCAAAATGAGGAACAAACTGGGTTGTGGCCAGGTTAGCTCAGTTGGTAAATAAATAATAATAAATAAATGCCTACAAATGCCCCCCAAAAAAGGAATATATTGTAGGGAAATAATATACCATCATGCAAAATTATTAGTAGCCTGAAAACCAAAACAAATAAATTAAAGTACTTTTATGGCACGTTCTTGCTTATTTTGTTCTTTACCTTGATGAAGGCCTAATGATCTTGGTATATGCATACAGTATATAGACTATATGTAATGAGGTAACTGTACACAATGATGGGTAATAGATGGGTAAATCTGTGTGGAAATTTGTTGTTGTAGATGACGTCCTCAGGCCTCCCAGAGCTGACCGGCTCTCAGGATCTAAAGTATGTGTTTGATGCTCTGCAGCCCCACAACACAGATGCTGAGGCAACTATCTTCTTCACCCGGTAAACGCATTAACGTCTATTCTCCCAGCTCTCATCCAAACTAATCTGCCTCCACTCTCGTTTCAGTAAACATAACTGGGCAGCTTGGGTAAGGTTTTAAATGTAATTTCCCCAACCTCAAAATTGGAAACACCTCACAAATGGGAGAAATCAATCACTCTTCTAAGATTTTTTTTCCTGTTCTGAAGGTTCCCATGGACGTAGCTGCTATTTTGTTTTTTATATATTTTTTTTTTTTTGCTACTGCAAACTCAAAATCCACTAGGTGGCAATACAAGCACAGGGAGGGAAAGAATAGCTGTTGTCTCACAATACAGCGACAAACACTCCTGACTACATGAAATGGCATCAGGAGGACCTTGTATTTGTAAAACCAGTTGAGTTGGATTTTAACTGAGTTTATCGATAAGAATGTGTACCTTGTGAAAACTTTGTTTAAAAAGCTTTAGGTCAAAGATAAAAACACCATATTGATTGATTTGTTTCACCCTACACACCCCACCCCAGGCTAATAGAGTCCAGTCTGGGCAGCGTGGCCACCAAGTTCAACTTCTTCATCCACAACCTTGCGCAGCTACGATTCTCTGGTTTGCCAGCCAACGACGAGCCCATCCTGTCGTTCTCCCCTAAGACGTACACTTTGAAACAGGAGGGCCGCATCGTCCACGCCTCCATCTTCTCCTTCCAAAAGAGATACAACCCCGACAAGCACTATGTGAGTTTCATTGGGTCATATCCATGTTCCAACACATCTCTGGATGCAAACTGGAAAAAACACTGACACTTGATTGCATGTCTGTCTCCCTCGCTGTCCTCTCTGTGCAGACGTATGTGGTGAGGATCCTAAGGGAAGGTCAGAATGAGCCCCAGTTTATCTTCCGCACTTTTGATGAGTTTCAGGAGCTCCACAACAAACTCACCATCCTCTTCCCGCTCTGGAAGCTGCCGGGGTAAGACATCTCCTTCACCTTGTCCCTCAGCCTCTTTGTGTCTCTGTTACTGATCTGATGTCCTGTGTACGAAACTGCAATGTAGTTTTTTTCTTTATTGACATGTCAGGGCATTGCATTGTGTGATTAGGAAGTTATTTACATGTTTTGTAAAGATAGAATCTCAAATTCTGTTTTAATTTCCTCACACTACAAACCATCGCCCAACTCACCTTCCCTCTATGATCTTATGAGGCTGCTTTGCTGACGCCACCTCCGTACTGTAATTTAGAGGAGAGTAACATCAGATTCTTTGGAATTGTAAATAAACCTAGTCTCTCTCCTTATTTCTAGTTTCCCTAACAAGATGGTGCTCGGTCGCACGCACATCAAAGAAGTGGCTGCCAAGAGGAAGCTGGAGCTCAACAACTACGTCCACAACCTGATGAGGAGCTCCACAGAGGTCACCCAGGTACACACACACACACACACACACACACACACACACACACACACACACACACACACACACACACACACACACACACACACAGAGATACTCAGGTTGTCAATGTTAAAGCGTAACTCTTGCCAAAATGCAACCTAGGGTCTTTTGTGAATTTACCCGAGTCAAACTTTCATTTAAAAGCATAATTAGGACAGAAGCGCCCCTTTTAAGATTGACCGTATTTTCTGTTTTTGGTCAAATGGCCTTTTGATCGGAGTGCTAGGGGCACTACCATGATTGCATCAAAATTATTATTTTTAAAACACTAAGAAGGCTCAACACAACATGAACCTTTGTTTGAAGTATCACCAGAGGCTCTGCACATGAGCCTGCATGTTGAGAACACTGTTTGTGTACACAGAGTTTACTAAAAAGAAAGGTTTTAACAACTCACTTTAGCTGTTGGTTTTTCCCCTCGCCGCCATCTTACCAGTCAAAAAGTGTTGATCTCGAAATGCGAATAAACGGACTGTATAGAAGGAAATGTAATTCTTATATGAGGCTCTTTTTTTGAACTACAAGTTCAATATTGTTTTCACTACCAACAAAACAACAAATTATCCGTGCATTTATACGGAACCAAGCTTTTGGAGCTTTCCCTCTTTACTCTCCTCCCTGTTGCGTTGCATTCAGAGATTAACTATTTTTGACTGACAAGATGGCTGCAAGCGGAAAACCCAACTGCTAAAGTGAGTGGTTCTTTTTAGTAAACTCTGTTTAAATACAATGCTGGAGTTCATATGTAGATTCTCTGGTGACACTTAGAGCAACTTTTCATGTTGTGTTGAGCCTTCTTAATGTTTTAAAAATATTGATTTTAATGCGATTGTTGTAGCCCCCCTAGCGCTCCCATTCAAAAGGCCATTTAACCAAAAATAGAAAAACAGTTAATCTTAAAAGTGAAACCTGCGTCCTAATTATGCTTTTAAATGAAAGTTTGACTTGGGTACAAATCTACTCTAGGTTGTATTTTGGCAAGCGTTACGTCACTCACTGTATCAGTCAATGAAGTAATCTCGGGCTGTCTGTTTCTAGTGTGACCTGGTCTACACCTTCTTTCATCCAATTGCACGGGACGACAAGACCGAAGGCTTAGATGCCACGCCCAGAGCACAAGGTAAATACCTGCCCTTTTCATCCTCTTCCTTCAAGTATTTGTCAGACTCGCTTTATGAGAAATACAGTAAGTGGGACACAGGCCGATTATTACTCAAACAACAGGGCTATTATGTTGCTAATCGTTTAGGTTATTTTTTGGTGAAAAGACTGTGTCTACCTTAAACAAAAGTCTATGTTGTTAGCTTTGTTTGAAAATGCTTGTGTTCCTGTGTTAACACCGACCTGAAAGTGATGAGTGGCATCTAACTGTTGCAGAGCCTCCACTGAGTCCCACTTCTGGTCGGGTGGAAGGAGAAGTAAAGCTCTCAATCTCCTACAGGCACAGCAATCTCTTCATCATGGTCATGCACATCAGAGATCTGGTAAACACGTATACACTATGATTTAATACAGATCCCAACGTAAACTGCTTTGACAGACAGTTCATTTTTATTTTATATCTATCTGTTGTCATACTATTAATCCCTCTGCTCACCTTCAGGTATCAGAAGATGGAACAGATCCCAACCCATATGTGAAAACCTACCTGCTTCCAGATCCACACAAGACTTCCAAACGCAAGACAAAGATCTCAAGGAAAACCAGGAACCCTACTTTCAATGAGATGGTTAGGAAATACAGAGAAATTAGTTCCTTCATTTGTATATTTTATACATGTATTCTTGAACTCAAGAACCATGATTTTGGTTTTATAAAAGTAAACATAAGGGAGGTTTTTCTTTTGATAAGTACGTTATGTGATCTGGTTCATTAATAGCCAATGTGCATGTGAACAGCTGAACGCAAATAAGAACTCCATGGCCATCAGGACAACTAATTCACTTTTCCCTCCTCTTCCTCCACAGTTGGTGTACAGCGGCTACAGCAAGGAAACCCTGGGCCTGCGGGAGCTTCAACTGAGCGTGCTCAGTGCCGAGTCGCTCCGTGAGAACTACTTTCTGGGCGGCGTCACGCTCAGACTCAAAGACTTTGACCTCAGCAAGGAGACGGTCAAGTGGCATAAACTTACGGCCGTCCCTTACTTCTAACCCCTCGTCGCCTCTCCCAAAGCCGGGGACAACTCCCTGTCTTCAGACAAAAAGCTTCACATTATATGGGAAAGGTGGCAGACGCGGCCCTACTTGAAAATACTGGTCACTGCAGTTTTTAGTTCGTAAAAATACTACTTCAGCACTTGGGGGGTCTGGAGATAGACCCTCATTTTTGCAAGGATTTTTGACATCATTAAATTTCAAATATAAGCTGTGATATTTTCATTTCAAATTTAACAAACCAAATGGACTGTTTCTTTTAAATGACTCCAGTTGTAATTAGTATTTTTACAGCAAGAAACAGCTGTCCTAGTGGCTGGAAAAACAGGCATAATTAAGTACATGTGTTGAACAAATGATAAGTAACAACCTGATTCTTTGGATTTTCATCATGGTATCTTTACCAATTCAAACAAGGTTGAACACACCAAGTCATTGCTTATAATAATGTTGCCTCAGCGGTTATTCCCATTTGACATGAATGCACACTTAAAAACTTCTTCAGTCTCACCCTCAAAGGGCGCCCGAAGAAGCCGTTTCACAGACCCTCAAAGGCGAGCCTGCCCTCCATCCTTTACTACTTTTCTTTCTTTAATTAATTAAGATTGTTTCTGTGACAAGCAATCTCCACTTACTTTGTCTCTCTTTTTCCTAAACTATAACGAAGAGCTGTAATGTTTTGTACATTTTGATATTAGAGGACCAAAACGGCTTACTTTCAGAAGAGTATATATAGATTGACACATTTATTTTTTAAGGAATAGAAAGGGGGTTCATTTTTACAGTTTCCTTGTTTATTTTCTATTTAGACAAATATGAGGCGTCAGGGTTTGCTGCTTTGCAGCAGACACTTCTTTGGTAGAGAAGTCACACACCAGACTCTATAAAATCAACAGTGATCTCATGATTTCCCAAGAATGTGCCAAAAGTAATGACAAGGGCGGCAAATCAAACCACTCTCCCAAGTAGGGAGCTGGCCAGGGGGCCAATGTCTGTGCTCACAGTCCCTTTTTAATGCTCAACTTGGCCTTATTGCAACATACATTTAATTAACAATGTGAGATGTCCTTATTAAAGAAAAATCTATATTCTTTAAAGCTATATCAGTAGTTCTGCCAGAGCAGGTCTGCTGCTGGACCGGCACTGTAAAGGTTTTTTGTAATGGTGAACTGCCACTAAATGCACACTACCGGTATTTCTCTTATGTTATTACTTGACTATTTTCTCACAGCACACATTAAAGGGGCAACTGTATCATAGGCTTTGGAATACACGCTTGTCTGTTCTCTGGATGAAGAGATTATGGTTGACTAATTGGGCTGATCACATATCAGTTCGGTGTTTCCTTCAGGTGGTTAAAAAACATAATTTTTCAAATTGCAGTGAATGGACTGAGTTAAAACTGGAGTCAGGACCTGAGGCTGTCAGAGCCAGCAATGCCACACTCACTCCCAGTGCCTTAGAGTGTTGTAATGACGCCTTGATGAGTAACTGGGTAAAATGGTTTCAATAACTTAAACTGCCAGTGAAGTCCAGATCCAGCCAGGCTTTATGATTTTTTTATTTTGATGAAATGTCAGGCAAACTGAACACAGATCAATGCTGAAAAGGCAACTTTGACCTAAAAACATCTTCACAAAAAGGGAACAAGATTCTGATTGTTAGCTGCTTTCCTCTTTACTCGCTAACTATAAATCTAAAGTTATTAATGTTTAATAAAGAAATTAAATGTATCTGGAAAGGTTTTTTTAAGATAAGATCTACAAGACAATTATGATCTAACTATGAATATTAGTGACTTGATCCAATCTTTTATGAGTGTAAAAAGAAAGAAAGCAGAGTTTGTATTAACATGGCCAGTTATTTATTCTTAATTGGTGACCTGTAACCAGAATGGATCAGTGTGTACTGTAATCCCTCTTTTTCCTAAAGCAAATTAAATGTTTTGGAACAAACATGATGTGACTCTTTGTTTCTGTTGTATAACACTAAGACACTGAGCACCGACTGCCTTATCTATTTTTACCCAGAGAGTGTTTGCAACATATAAGGTTTGTATTCGATCAAACCAGTTCCGTGGTGAATACCTCCATCAATGCAGATGTGAGTTTTGCTAGTTCAAGCTACTTTGATTGTATTTAATCGAACCACCTCAACTGGCTCCTTTCGACGGGATATTGTAGAATGTATCCCCAAAATAAAACTGTTACACACAGTAAACTTGAGGCCTCTGGTACTCCTTTGGTACTGCTTTGCTCAGTCAGTAATCTAGCCTTGTTTTCAGAAATATTAATACAATAATTGTTTTAATCATTTTGTTACTGTAGATTAACTTTGTTATAAAGTTTAAACATAATTCTAATAACCTGAAATATGTAGGCTACTTACTTACTTACCTAAGGTTAAACACAGAATGGGGAGGAATGTTAAGTAATTATTGGTGACTTAGTAACATCTAACTGAGTAAAAACTGAAATATCTTGCATGACTGTAGAAAACTTCGATGCCACTCCAATGGATCCCTACATGACAAAATAAAATGTTACATTTGATCATTCATGTCTTCTCACAAAGAATTTCTAATAAGTAGACGGGAATTGCTTCTCATGACATCATGAATGTTAAGAGCGTCAATCAAGCTTGTCTCTACGTCATTGCGTCACTTCCGGCGCAGGCGCAAAATACCATTTTCTGTCGCGTGTGCGGCCTCTCTTCCTCTACCGCCATCATGGGTCGCATGCACGCTCCCGGGTGAGCTCTCTTTTTGTCATTTAAGTTAAAATATTGTTTCGACAGATCCATTTTGATGGCACGATGTGGCTTGTAAACGTGTTATGGATGCCTAAGGACAAAATTGAGCTCTTCTGTCCAGCCTAAAAGCAAGGAAATAACTTAAATATACGCACCCTCAAATCGACATCCATCTCCAGCTAGCTAATGTTAGCTTGCTTTAGCTAACGGCACTTCAAGCTCACCACAATTTTGGTGCTTCACTTAAGCCAGACCTTTTTAACTAGACATTAATAGTTTGCGTATTCACAGCCCAAATGCAACATTTGTCTATTCTGTTGAAGAAATGAAATCCTTGTAACTTAAGCATTTGACGTTAAGACTTAACTAGTTTTAACCCTAACACGAGTAAAAAGCTAGCGTTAGCCCAGCCATTAACCATTAACGTCACCTGCCCAGGTTTGCAGATAGGTTCTAGAAATAGTTTTTAACCATGCCTATATTGTTTGCTTTCTTCGTCAAACTGCCAATGTGTTAAACCAGTCGCATGTCTTTTCTACAGAAAGGGCTTGTCCCAGTCAGCTCTGCCTTACAGGCGCAGTGTCCCCACTGTGAGTATCAAGTCATTATGTTTAAGTCGCTCAAAGTGACCGTAGGAAATTACTTCTGAACCGATTTGATCAGTTGCTAAATCATATAACTATTACTTGCAGTGGCTGAAGCTCACATCCGATGATGTGAAAGAGCAGATCTTCAAGCTGGCCAAAAAAGGCCTAACCCCCTCTCAGATTGGTAAGTGTTACTACTGTAATGTTAGGTCCTTAACGTACTAAAGTATTATTGTATGCGTATGCAGGAAAGTAAACATTATCACAAAGTGTATTGATGACTGCCAACCAAAGCTGGGCAATACATTGATGTTATATCAATATTGTGTAATGAGACTGTGATATTGGCTTTGATTTTGGATATTGTAATGTTATGTGGCATGTTGTCTTTTCCTGGTTTTAAAGGCATTACAGTAAAGTTGTCATTTTCTGAATTTACCAGACTGTTGTTTTTGTCTTTACAATATCGTTTCAGTATCGATATTGAGGTATTTAGTCAAAAATATTGTGATAATTTGATTTTCTGTCGCCCAGACCTACTGCCAACTTTAGTTGGTATGCAGGACAATGTCATCATGGTACAAGCCTCAGATTTCAATGTCTGTAGAATTTGGAATCCTCTGGTTTATGTTAGATTAATGTAGGCCTACTTTGTTAATCCCTCAAGGGAAATTAAATTTTCACTCTAATGTAGAGATGTCAAAGTGAGGGGCAGCTGGAAAAGCTCCCTGTGCAGTTTGGGGTTTGGCGCCTTGCTCAGGAGCACCTTGGCAGTCCACAGGAGATGAACTTCTCTAACTACTAGTCCTTTTAGATCATTTTTTTGAGGCCTTTATTTACAGAGGATAGATGAAGACATGAAAGTCGGGAGAGAGTAGTAATGACACGCAGCGAAGTGCCGCAGGTTGGAGTCTAACCTGCGGCTGCTGCTTCGAGGCGCAAACTCCCACACGTGTGCGCCCGCTCTACCAACTGAGCTAACTCGGCCACTTCAGCTACTAGTCCACCACCATACCTGGGTCCGTATGGGGACTTGATCCAGCGGCCCTGTGGTTCCCAACCTAAGTCCCTGCCACCCCTAGAATTGAGAGGTCAATGACTGCAGAACAGCGTATTTGCTTTCTTTCATAAAACGTGGCTGAACCTTTTACAGTCTGATAACACAGTTGTGAAATTGGTTTTCTTTGGGTCATGTTAATAACTTAAGCAGGTTCGTATTGGTTTAGTTGTGCTAGAGCGAATGTAACCGCTATAAAATTGTCTAGTCATTACAGATTGACCAATTTTTTTGATATCTCACTCCACCACTTTAACCGGATTCACTTAGTTTGGACAAAGCCATGAAAGCCATTGTATTCAGCTACTAAAAACGCACTGGTACTTTCTGGAGGACTTTATGTAGCATTTGCTGTTTAATGAACTTCATCCACTGGAATGTTAACATTAGGACAACAGAAGACCAGTCTGTCTGGTCAGCAATCTGAACATCCAGTTGGTGGCGGGAAAAGCATGAGAAGGGACTGATTAGGTAGAATTTGAGTTGTAGTGTTTTTATCTATTAATTACATACTTTAGTAACTGTTTAAATCACACCCCTGTTCAACTTATTGTATATAAAATTGCAGTGCCATTATCAAGGTCACAGAGTAAAGTTGGGACATTTTCTGAAATGAGAGACTTTATTAATACCATCTGTATTAGTTTAGTACATGGAAAAACAACAGTTTTATTTCTGGTCCATGGTGCAAAACAAAAAGCAACATTCAGTAGGAGTTGCACAAACATTCACATTGCACGTAAGGCCATAAAAACAAGGTTTAAACAGTGCAATACTAAAAAATATAATAGCCTACACAACAAAATGTGGTAAAGTCCTGCCAAGGTTTACTCCACAGAATATTATATATATTTATATAAATTTACACATCTTGAGTTTTTTTTTTGTGAAATATCTGATAGCTTGCTCAATTATTGTATCTGTATTTAGGTTTTAAGAAACTTATTTTAGCTTGGCACCAGCTCAATATCATTGACATAAACTGTTACGTTGAAAATCTGGTTTAACTGCATTTACGACAAACTTTGAAGTTTTTTTTTTATTAAAATAATTATGTATCTGATTGGGTTTGTGAGAGGGAAGTAGATACTGATCCAATTTAAGCCTCTCCTAATTTTGCGCTGATTACTGTTTTACGATCTATGTAACACATTGAAATTGGTTTTTTTTTTAATGTATAGTAAGAAAGCTGACACTGTATGAATCAAGCAGTTTGTGAGCACCATACTGTGTCAAGGTTCAAGCCTGTTTTGTCTCCTTGTCTAGGTGTGATTCTGAGGGACTCCCATGGTGTGGCCCAAGTACGTTTCGTCACTGGCAACAAGATCCTGAGGATCCTCAAGTCCAAGGGTCTGGCCCCTGACCTGCCTGAGGATCTCTACCACCTTATCAAGAAGGCTGTGGCAGTCAGGAAGCATCTGGAGAGAAACAGAAAGGTAAAACAGGACAAGGACCAAAACCTAGGTCAAACATATAGACCATTAATGGTCATATTCACTTGTCAAATTTGGCCAAAATGAGATTCAAAAAATTCCTTCCAATAAAATGTGTTCAAACATACATTTACACAGACATGTAATTTATGGACATGAATCACTGGAGAGTGCAGGAGGCAAGACATGAGGCAAATTACACTCATTGTGATCCAGTTTGTAAGTTGGTCATAAATGACAGTCTATTGCCGTTCTTTGAATTTGTCTAAAGATTTTGGCTTTTTACCATAGCCACAGAAGTTTTTCCACAATCCAATATTGAGTAGATGAGAATTTGGCTTTTCAGTAGATTTTGTTTTGGATTTGGCATTCAATAAATTTGGCAATTGTTCTTAAAATTGTATAGAAAATCAAATGTACTTTTAGTATATATACTTTATTCACCCCTAAGGAAATTTTAGAAAGGTATAGGGGTTTACGTGGGTCGGTGCACATATTCAGTAAGACAAAATATTTTACATGTCATACCATAATAATTTTTTACAACACTTGCAGGACAAGGACGCCAAGTTCCGCCTGATTCTCATCGAAAGCAGGATCCACAGGCTGGCCCGTTACTACAAGACCAAGAGAGTACTGGCCCCCAACTGGAAGTAGTACGTATTGGTTTAGCTTTGGAAAGCTTTCCTTTTTGGTTTTCATGTTTCATTTCTATTTATGTTAAACATTTAAACCCATGATGTCAAAGACTTACTGATCCACATGGGCTGCATGTGTGTAAAGATGCACAAATCATTGTCCTGCTCTTCCCTTTAGTAAGAGTAGTGATATTTCTGTTGTGCTAGAAAAAGCTGGAGGTAAATTAGCAGAGTAGCTACTTGGTGCCACTTCTGCCAGTCCCCTTCAAACAATGGAATTATTTTGTTTACTGCTATATTCATTCATATTTTAAGCAATACTTAACTGTCATACATGGTTTTGTTGGTAATCATTACTAAATATATGGATTTTTACTGGGTACGACAGTGGAAATTGACACTTTATATGTACAAAATGTTGTCCTCACAATGTAAACTAGTTCTACCCTGTTTCCATTAGAGAAGTTATAAATATACCGAGGTGCTTATTTTGAGGAGGAATCCCTCTAATGCCATGTTTTCTCTTTCTGTTTACAGTGAGTCCTCTACAGCTTCTGCTCTGGTGGCATAAACGCTACACTTTTTGGGTTAATAAAAAGATTTAAATTGGAACTTGTTCTGTTGTCTTTTTTTTCTTTTTTTTAATTCTCAAGTGTTAAGAGATTTTGTTCAAAATGTATTTTGCAATCTAGTGGCCAAAATAATGTAACCATTCGTTTTGGCTTTGATAATCTGAATATGGGTAAACTTGAGAGAAATAATTTGGGGCTGAAATTAAACTGCCGTTTTGAAGGACTTTTTGCTAATTTGCTTCCCATCTTTAAGAACTAAGAATTTCGCTTTCATGTCATTTTGATTAAGCTAATGTGAGCTGCTATATAAAAGGGATTTCTTGGTACTGGTGGAAATTACGGGCAGTTTCCATGCGTCATGCGTTACGTGACTCGAAAGTGGTTTTGTGTTACGTGAGGGGCGTGTAGTTTGATGAGTGACAACCACCGTGTCCAATCACAGCTTCGCTTGACTTCACGGTTTTTATCTTAAAAGGAATGGTGTTGCAATATCGAGACATTCACCTCTTCGACAACAACGAACGCAGCAGACAAACATGGAGAAAATACAAGAGATTATTTGACGAAGGAGATCAAAATATGGCACATATTTGCCGGAAAATGAAGCGACAGCACATCGACGCATATCTGTCACTGACAAATACGCGAAATCTGTTGGTTTTTGACGAGGAATACCAGAATACGTGAGGATTGTTTTCAACACTACCGCCTTAATCCAAGTTGAAGAAAAAAAATGTCGGCGGTTGTAGGTTCCGAGAAGGGCTCTGAACGGACGGCGATGGAGAGGTTCGGTAGCGGAGGGATGGCGCTTCTGCCTTGGACTAAACAGATACTCACCGTACTTTGGGAACAGCTTCGGCTGCTGGTTCAGGTCATATACTACACCTTCATGTCAGGTAAGAAAACAAAGTCAAATTAAAACTTATGTTCGTCTGCTTTTGTTCATTTGCTTTTAACGCTAGCTACTCATTTGTGTTGTGACCGTTGGGACTGGTTAACAGTCGATACTCGCCTTTTTGTAAGTATCGTTAACCGCATTGCTTACGGAAACGAAAATTTACAATACAAATCCACCATAACACTAAGAACCCTTGCATGTCATAATCATACCAGTTAGATTAGCTTGTTAGTCCCAGTTATCTATTTTGTTTTAGATACATGAGTTTCTTTACGTCCTAATCCATCCAGTTAACGTCATTGTTCTTCCCAATCTAATACACTAGCTAATGCTCCCTAGAGTCCATGGAACGCCACATTGTATACTGTAGGGTTGGTATGGTATAAATAGTAAAGCCCAGTTCTGATGTCAGAATTAACTGGTCAAAACAAATATGTCGAATTTAACATGGATGCGTGCCGTCTCTGACTAAATGGCATAACCAGATGCACTTCTGATTACAACAATGGACACTGTACACATATCAAAATAAATGTGGGTTTGGGTCAAATTAAAATCTCCATCACAAAGTGGTTGTATTGTTATGGTCTTTAATCCAGGGCATTTTTTGAAAGTATAAAACAGAAGCAAAAACGTTTTTACATTTTTTTTTTTTCAATTTGAATAGTTTGTCATGTGGACCTAAACGTAGATCCCAGTGTAACTGAATCCGTTGTCTTTTCAGTTGAATTTAAATCCACTAATCCTCTTTTTTTACCTGATTTTCCAGTTTTCCAGATGTTCAGGTTTGAGCTTCACGTGAGAATCACCGACGAGTCAGGTCAACACATCCAGCACATGACCACAGCAGCAAACCCAACTGAATCCTTCCTGTTCTCTTCCTTGTTTGACGGAGACAACGGAGTGATAGTTGGAGGATCAAATCCCCTCTCTAACTTCTGTACGGATGTGGGCGACTCCTTTGCTGGAAAATCCACCGCTGAGGCCCTGCTGTCCACTCTACGTGCCGACGACCTGTGCTGTGGACTAGTGGATGATTTTGTGTCCGGCAAAGAAGACGGCATCTTTTTAGGACACCAGTCCACTTGGAAAATGGGCTTCCCTGGTGACTGGAACATCTTTGTGTCAAGCAGCGACAGCTCCAGCTCAAACGACGGCTGCCATAGAAGTAGTGAGAAAGTCTTTAAACAGGAAAATACAGAAGAGGAGAAAAGCGTTCACTGGAGTAGCGAAGAAGACCAGAACATAGTTGAATTTGAAAGTGAGGAAAGCAAGGCGCTTTGGGAGTCTCTGTCAAAATCTAGTGATCCTTACAACCCCTTCTTTTTCTCTGCATGCATTTCAACAAACACCAATATGGGGAAAAGTAAAGACCAAGTGATGGACACGGATGCTGGCGTCATGTCACCAAGCAAGGCCAGCGAGGAGATGTTGGGGCCTCAAGGTCTGAATATCTGGGTCAGTCGTTCTGACAGCGAGAGCAGTTGGAGCAGCTGGGCCAGTTCGGACAGTTCAAGCCCCGACATCGACGAGGAGGGAGAGAGGCTCCTGGAGTTCTTCAGCAGTCCCCAAGACCCCTACAATCCCATGTGCTTCACCGCATGCACATTTAGCAGCACCTCACCTCAAACCACCCCTGCCACCACAGTCTCAAAACAACAAGCCTCACTTCCGGCACCTTCCTCCAAGTCTGACACAGACACGGAGGAGAAGGAGAGCAGCTTTCCTCCTTCATCTGAAGATGACGAAGAAGAACAGCTGTGGAAATCTCTCTGTCAAAAGGACGACCCGTACCACCCTCTAAACTTCCAGGCCTGCCTCCTCAGCTCCCCAACGACAACACTGCAGTTGGGAGAAGACCCAGATCCCCTTGATGTCCACCACACAAAAAATCCACCCACGAAGGGAAAGAAATGTGAAAAAGAAGCAAAGTCACCCCAAAAATCTAGAGCCACCAAGCCCTCAGTGCCAGAGAGGCAGTTAAAGCATCACTCCCATCCAGACAAAACCCTGGTGGCCTGGAAAAGACCCGGACACACACTTCAGTCACTGCCACAGGAGACGAAAGACAGCAAGGCCAGCACCACCAAAAAAAAGGTCATTATCTAATAACAATTCTTAGTTAAAGTTCCAAACAGGATTAGGGAAAGACCCCTGTGGGATTTAAATGTGTAAATATAACGGAGCATTGAAATGGCTTGGATAGATCAAGATGGAAGGTTAAATAAACATAACTGTTCCACTGTGGACTTAACAGCTTCAATTGGAAGAAATATAGCCAGTGTAACAAACAACAACACGTGTATGAAGTCATCTAGCCAGTGTCAAAAAATTGCCAGTGTTTCCAGGACAGAGAAATACAGCACCATCTTTAGGTAGCTGATACCTCTTTCTAATCAGTTTCATTAACCTAAGATACTGGTCCTTTTGTTTTAAGTTTTAATACATTTAAAGAATGTCTTCTGCTGACTGCTGCAACCTCCTGTACTAAGACATGGTAAAATACTCAGCCTGTCAGCCTCAGCTGACACATACTGTGTCAAGCTGTGCTGTTGTTTGTTGTTGGTTAGCAACGCCCGCTGGTTGTCATGACTAAGCCAGGCATATGACTCGAGTGAGTGAGCAGAGTTCAACTTCCATGCTGGACTGAATGTAAAGTTCCAGCCGTATTGCTTGCTTTTAAATATCTTACCCCTTACCCTGTTTCTTCAGATTCAAAAAAATCTTAGTCATTCTGTGTTAGGAAACTACATAACATACATATTAGGTTTTTATCCACATAAAATACATCTCTGAGCAGTAATATTGTCATTTCCCTTTTTGATAGAATTTCAATGTTTAAAGAAGATTTTTTTCTTGCCAATGACTGCTTCTTTGTTATTGTTGCGCTCACACAAATCTCATATGACCACCACTGTTGTTTTTACAAAATGTATAACATTTTTGTCTGTATTTCTTTTGGCTTTCAGGTGCAATTTTCTCCTCTGGTCCAAGTCCATGTCATGCGGACCTGGCCGTTTGCTCGCCAGGCGTCTCGTAAAGGACACTGGGAAGAAATGGCGCGAGACCGGGACCGCTTCCGGAGGCGGGTCCAGGAAAGCGAGCAGGCCATTGGCTACTGCTTCACCCAGGCCCACAGAGAGAAGATCCGGGAGTATCTGGACGGTGCCTTGAAATAAATAACAGTCCTGAACACTGAATGTTTTATTTCCTTTTTGGATGAGAACTTGTGATTGGTTGCAATGCAACAGTGATTTTGATTTAGGCCAATTAGAAACTGGATGTTGGGCCAACTTTAATGTTCTGTGTCAAGTTGAACAACCTTGTACCTCAGAAGGTTTTATACATTTTGTGACTGTTGCACTGACGGACACTTTCTACTATTAAGCTCAGCGTTAACGTGTGGAATGTTGTTTTTGTATGCCTTATATACTGACCTAGTAATGTAACTTATTTATGCCCTATGGAGCTTGTTTTTTGATTTTGTACTTTTGGTTTTAACTGTGTTTTTATATGTGTGAAAAAAGCTACAGTGGTGAATCTAGAAGTTAAAAGTAGAAAAAATGATATCGTAAGACAGCAGAGCTTTACAGAACAAAGTGTTTTGGAAAAATGTTTTTTTTAAGCATGATGTATAGATATGAAGTTTTGGTGCAGTTCTTGTCTTTGTAGTGTTCACATATTTTAGTTTTTGATATTTAAGTTTTGTCTTTGATGGCACATAATGGCAGCCTTTTAGCACTAAGTGTGGAGATTGACAGGAAAGATGCAAACACTGTCCTACGACTCAGCTTCTAATGGTAACATGGTGTAGACAGCAATGTGTCATAAAAAATAGTCTGTAGCAAATTTGTTATTAAGTGCTTGCCAGATCAATAAAATGTGTTACACTATATGTTATATTGTTCTGTTTTGCTGATGCAAGTTTTCACAATGTGGCAAGACCTTTATCTATTCTACTTAACTAAAAGCAAACAACACACAGATGTCATGGTTGTGTGTGTGTGTGTGTGAATGTAACTGGAATTACTAGCCCCTCTGCCATTTCCTGCCTTGGAAGGGAAGTGGAGTGAGTACACAAGTTCGCAGAAATATGCAAACAACACGCGCACAAATCCTCTGGTCACCTTCTCAGTTGGCTGGTTTTTCTTATCAGCTGTCACAGCCTTCTGTGAGGACACATTCTTGACAAATGTCCTTACAAAAAGGCTGAAATTGTGAGAGAAAATCAATTCAAATGCTTAAAGAAATCACATCTTCAAATGTGTAGAAAAAAAGTTGAGTGTGTATCATTGATTCTTTTAAATTCCAAGAATAGTTCCCGCTTCAGACCAAATTTTCCCAGTTTGAACCTAAACGTATAGATCTGCAAAAAAAGATTTTACATTATGTATTCAGTCTGATAAATTGTAGCTTCATCTTATGTCGCTCATATATTTAAGATTCAGTTAAATATCTGCAGTATGTAGAAATACTTCAAAATACACACATGTTTTGCTAAATCTTTCCTCACTCCTCCCTGCCTCTCTCTTTCTATATCTCTCTTTCTATCTCTCTTCCCTCTACACACACACACACACACACACACACACTCAGGAGCTTCTAATTTCCCAGAGGGCTGTGTGTCTCTGTGCAGCCTAACTGCTGTAAGGCTGTCGTAAGACACGGGTTAAAACACAAAGTATGATGAAATGACTTTCAAGGAAGATGAAATCAATTAGCAGTTCTTCAACACATCTCCAACCCGTCTCACACACTCACACACACACACACACACACACACACACACACACGCATGGTGCAAAGGTGAGCAATCTCTGACACTGTTGTGTCAACCAAGAGGTGGGTGATTTGCTGAGTTTATCCCCTTGCCCTACCTTGTGTGTGTGTGTGTGTGTGTGTGTGTAAAATATATCTCCTTCTGCTCTTTCACACAGAAAAATACAAGTTCTTTGTTGAGGTTAGTGCTTCTAAACCAAACCAAAGAAACCCTCAAAGAGCCTTTTAAGCATCTCACCACCTCATGGAGGCTCTACTGTATGTGGAAAGACATGTCGCTTTAGGAACCCTTTTTATTGAAGATCTTTGCTTTACTGTGAAAAATAAAATCTATTAAAAGCCTGAGTCCTATTTGATTAAACTGTGAATAGACATCCACTAACAGACACTTCTAACTTCTAACCAGACACTCAACCAACCATTCAGCTCCAAGTCCAGTCCAGAATTTAAAAATGGTTTATGCAGTACAGTTTGTAAAATCCTTTAAGGTAAATATGTGATTTGTGTGTTTGGATTTATTTTACTAGCTTTTTCCAGGACTGCAAGCTAGTAAGTGGACTGAAAGTTAAAAACAATTGTATCACACCGTCTCATTTCTTTGGAAACTGAAGAAGGTCTTACTACTGTCGCACTGTTGCTTGCTCTGGAGGAGACTACTAGAACTGTTGGGTTCTTGTAAATTCTGGAGTGTGGTCTATCTGTATAGTGTCTTGAGATAACTCTTGTTATGAATTGATACTATAAATAAAATTGAATTGAATTGAATTACTGATGCTTTTCAGGGCTTTATTTTGCATATATATATATATATATATATATATATATATATATATATATATATATATATATATATATATATATATATATATATAAAAAGACATATATATTATTCATCTGGATTTGTTATTTTAACATCCTCTTGTGATGTATGTGTATTTCATGTGAGATGTCTTTAAGCTACTGGGATCTTGTAGTTCCCCTTGGGGGAATATACATATCTATCATGTGATTGCAGTAGACGTACAATAAAAACAAATGTTAAAAAAACTGTTTACTTAAAAAAAACAAATCTTAATCTTTTAGTTAATTAAAGCCATCAACACATGAGCTAACATAATACAAGCCTGGGGAAATGTTTGTATTAAGAGTACATTTTCTAGATGCTGTAACTTTGTTCCCGGGGCTTGCTTTTATTATTGTTAATAATATTAATATATCTATACATATATATGTATGTATATATATGTATATATATATACATGTTTTGGCTTTTCCCTTTATTTGATAGTGCCAATGGTTAGACAAGAAAAGTAGGAGAGAGATGGTGAATGACACGCGGCCAAAGGGCCTCCGGGTGAACCGGGGCCGCTGCAAATGTCTCAGCCTTCATGAGGCGTACGCTCCTACTCGAGCTAGAGGTCGCCCCTACTCCAGCTAGAGGTCGCCCCTACTCCAGCTAGAGGTCGCCCAGCCTCCAAACCGACCTGTTTGTGTCACTTTGATTACTGGACAGTGCCTTGATCCGATAAATCCCACTGAAGCGCTACAGGAGATTGCATGCAGTAGGATTTGTAGCTTTTGGTAGTTGAACAGCACTGCTCAACACTACTCCGGCTAGAGGTTGCCCCTACTCCGGCTAGAGGTCGCCCCTACTCCGGCTAGAGGTTGCCCCTACTCCGGCTAGAGGTCGCCCCTACTCCAGCTAAAGGTCGCCCCTACTCCAGCTAGAGGTCGCCCCTACTCCAGCTAGTGATTGCCCCTACTCCAGCTAGAGGTCGCCCTTACTCGAGCTAAAGGTCGCCCCTACTCCAGCTAGAGGTCGCCCCTACTCCTGCTTTTCCAAGCTGACCTGATGACATTAGCTGTGAGCTGAGTTGTGAACAAGAAATTCTTTTTGTTTTTCTGTGGTTTGTGGTTTGTGAGTTTTTCTGTGGTTTGTGATGGGTGGTTGCGTGTGTTTCGTGGCTGGCAACCCTGTTTCTGATTTAGCTGTTAGTAAAAATACCCCATGCTGCTTTTGTCCAGAGATGGCCAAGGGTTTAGAGTCCTGCTCAAGGGCACTACAGCAAGTTGCACATGTCCATCAGAAGTGACTGAACCGATTCCCAGTCACTGGGTGATGTGGCACATTGTAGCTCCCATTTTCCCTTCCCGTCTCCTTTTTCAAAACCACTGCTCTCGTTGCATCTTTGTCTCCATCCTTCTCCTCCTCATCCTCTCCCAGTATCATTAGCTCTGTGGCCCAGGCGACCCCGTCTCCAGGCAACCGGCAGGAGTGGCGAGGCGTTGAAAGGATTGCAGGTGATTGCAGCAGCGGCAGAATCACCAGCAGCAGCAGAGGCAGTGGGTTTTCAGTAGCACATACGCACACACACACACACACACACACGTATGTGGTTGCCCCTCTCAGAGAGAGTATCTCCTGGGTCACAATTAGCTGATGATGCAATCTACCATCAGCTATTGTGTCTGACACCAAGTCAAACAGACAGACTGTATGAAATGCAAAAGGCAACCGAGCTGCTCTTTTCCTGTTTATTGTACAGTTCACTTTATGTACAAAATAACAGGAATAACTCACTTGAGACTACCTTATCTATCTTTTTATTGTGTGGTTATGTTCATTTAGCGCTTATGTAGTACATTTACATTATGAGGACATTTAGGGTTAAGGATGTGTTCACTTAGGTTCAGTTAAATGTTGTCCTCCCGGGTCAAAAACAGACAGAAATTTGTCATTTTCATCCCTTTTTCAGACTTTGTTTTTAGTTTTCCCTAACACCACCTTACGACCACTAATCTTACAGTACTTTTTTGGAATTCATGGTCAATAACCCTCATTCATATAGAATTATACCTAATATTTGAGTTAAAAAAGCAGAAATTATTCGTTATTTTAGCTAATAGTTAAGATCAGAGGAAAGTACAGATGGGTTTAGTCAGGAATGAAAGTGTTCTATTGTATTTGCAAAGAGCGTTGTATGGAATGCAATCCATTTTTTGTGGTAATTTGGTTAAAAAGAAACCCACATTTCAGATATAGACATTTTTAAAGAGGTCAAATTTGACCCGAGGACAACAGCGGGTTAATAAAGTGGACTTTAAGGACCCTTGTGGAGCTTTCAAGGGGCTCCAGAAGTCCTCAGCAAAAATAGGGAATAATTCACTACAAAAGAAATGAATGAAAACAACAATTTAAAGAATAATCCCTATCATTCCGAACACCATTAATACCCCCATTTATGCAGCTCATGCCAGTTATTTTGAAATAGATCCGTATGAATAGTGTGTGACAAACACATATGCGATAAACAGTAAACACTTATCTATTTCAACATCTGCTCCTGAGGCTTAGCGGTCCGACCCACAGGCAGACGGGCTGAACACAGTGCACTATTTCTGTCAGTGGATGAATTTGAATAGGTGTAGTGTTTCATCTGAGCTGGTGGGGGACACGCCTGTCCTCTCTGCTGCTGTACCTGACACAACACAGACACAATGGTTACTCACCTGTTGTAGTGACAGCAAGAAAAAGGCAGTTGTGTAAGAGCTAAAATGATTATATTCTAAATAATATTCAACCAAAAGGAGATATCACCTAAAACAGTTGACATGTTAATACAAATAACTGCCATTACATGTTTTTAAAAAACAAAAAACTTCATCAGCCTTCAAGCAGTGGTGGGAGAAAGTACTCCGGTATTCTTTTTACTGTGTAGAAATACTGTTGTACAAGTTAAAATTCTGCTTTAAAATGTTACTTAAGTAAAACTACAAAAGTATTAGCATTAGAATACAATTATATTATATATTTATTCAAGCAAAGTGTAACCATTGCTTTAACATGCAAAATAGGTTAGTATAAAAAATTACAATATAGGTTTCCAAAATGCATTTGAGAAGTATAAAGTATAAGAATGTTGTCACTTCCACGGTAGTAACTGTAACAGTACTTTCCACCACTGATTACAATCAACAACAGAAAGTAGTTTCCTGCGCTAGTGAAATGTTTATTTGTAACAGTGATGAAGCAGATGAATCAGAAATATATAAATGGTTTTATGACATTTGTTAGGACTGCAGTTAGAATCTCCCTGTGGTTACCGTGGTATCAAAATACCATTTACTGTAACAGTGTATGTGAAGTGTTCGGGGCTTCCTTCCACACCCAGAGGACCATGTTTGGACACATGGTCTGTCTCTCAGACAAGTAATAACAAAACTGTCTAGCCACTGAACTGTGGGACTCTGCTTCCCTCATGTGGTAAAACAGAAGACACTGCGGCCAAAAAGGAATCGAGTAGAGTAGACTGAGTACAGTTGAGACACTTTTTGCGTTTAGATTTTTCAAACAAAAACAGATACTGGAAAGAAGTGAATTTCCACATGACACGGCACATGACATCTCATTAAATTGTAGACTAAGATGTTATCTATCAATAATACCCATAAGTAGTTTATATTTTCCACAATCAGTATGTGGTACAGTTGAGACAGTACCATGGTACAGTTGAGACAGTACCATGGCTCAGTTGAGACAGTACCATGGCACAGTTGAGACAGTACCATGGTACAGTTAAGTACCATGGCACAGTTCAGACAGTACGATGGCACAGTTCAGACAGTACGATGGCACAGTTCAGACAGTACGATGGCACAGTTCAGACAGTACCATGGCACAGTTCAGACAGTACCATGGCACAGTTAAGTACCATGGCACAGTTCAGACAGTACCATGGCACAGTTAAGTACCATGGCACAGTTCAGACAGTACCATGGCACAGTTAAGTACCATGGCACAGTTCAGACAGTACGATGGCACAGTTCAGACAGTACCATGGCACAGTTCAGACGCCCATTTTTAATGATGTAAAGGTAACTAACCGTTCTTTGCAAATATAATAAATAAAGACAAATAAAGAAATAACAATTGGGCAACATGCTTGTTTGTTCATCAATTTAAATTCATTCATTTAATTTACTGGTTAAAATTATAGACTGCATGTATATTGATTAGTATTAACGGTCTATAGTTAAAATGTATAAAACAGGAACAAGATGTTACATGTACAGTATGTTCATTAATAAAACACCTTTACAAATTTTCTTTTAATTTGCATCCTATACTGGCTAATTACGACATCAATCTGTCATCATAATACTGAACAACTAAACAGGGTGACATTATATAACTTGTGTTTAAAAGATGATACAAACAATAGACTACCTTGTTTCATTCATTTTTTATTAGAATTGTTTCCAAATAAAATGATTTTCTTCAAAAAAACAACATTTGGACTTCAAAAAGTAATTTTCTTATAGTTAGGGTGGTCTTGTATTCTGACCAACATGGTAATTTACTTATATTGTAGCAGTTTAGATTGAGACCTTCATTTATAGAATAAAGAGTAGAAGCAGCTTCAGTGTGAATGTTTCCTTCTACTGATCATTCATCACGTTTATCTGTGTCTTCCTGTATCTGTTGCAGAGCTTTGTGTTCAACTAGACCAATGTTTCCCAAACTTAGGGTCGGGACCCAAAATGGGTTGCGGACCCTTTTTATTGGGTCGCCAATTAGCAGTAAAATGCTCATCAATCTGATACACCGGTCTTCATATACATTTAAATTCATGGTTTGTTCCGTCTTTTGTCCACAGTTTAAAAATCTAGATGCTACAATGATTCATGGTGTGTATTTTTGTCTATTTGGGTCCTGGGGAGACACCAAATTTCTCTTTTGGGTCTTGAGCTCAAAAAGTTTGGGAACCACTGAACTAGAGGAAACAAGGTAACCCGCACAAAAATGGCAAAATAAAAAGACATTTAAATCAAAGTTATTTTTGCAACTTGCACCATGGTTTTAACACAGATCTCCTGGTGATGTAGATGCATTTGGAGAAATCAGGTGTTGGATATGATGTGACAATTACTATTTAATTAACTTCAAAGCATGCGGTTTCCTCTCTCTAGGCTGCCTTTGTGTGCCCGGATTACTGTACTGGAAAGGGAAAAACAACATACTTAAATAAGGTTAAAAAAAAATAAAATAGTGTAAACTACAACAATCATCTTAGCTCAGCGGATTGAAATACAACAATTGTCTAATCCAATCAGCTAAGCTGCTTTTGGGGGATTCATTGCTCCGAGTGGTGCTTTTATATTCTTGGCCTTTATTGGATAGGACAGTTTCGGCCTTAAGAGGGGAGAGAGAGGGGAAACGGCATGCGGCAAAGAGCCACAGGTCACAACTGAACCCTCCAAACACTCTACCAGGTGAGTTACCCAGGTGCCCCGGTGGTCCTTGTTTGAAGAACTGAGCTCACGATCACTAAGCCTTACATTAAGGTTTCTGAACTATGATCTGGGATAACAGGGCATCAAACTTGCTGCTGTTGTTCAGGAGTTTATCTAGTGGGGATGTTAAAGTGTTTCATGAGGCAGGTGATCATGGCGAGGTTTTTCAGCCCAGAGAGGAATGTGTAATCATCATCTAAAATTATTTGCCCCATGTGACATAACTGCTATGTTCCCATCACTCAGTGGGAATAAACAAAGTCCCTTTAGGATGGCGTGTAACAATCAGACTGACAGCGATGTGCTTTCCAGCTGTCCATGCTCACCGGTGGAAGTAACTGCACTTAAGTACAATTTTTAGGTACCATTTATGCTACGTCCTACATCTTATGAGTAATGACAACCAAACTGTTGGCGCATCCACATGATACACCAACCCTCCTCCACACAGTTACTTTTAACCAGTAGCATGAGGCGCGCTTACAGGCTTTCATAAAAAACCTTCAAATAAACTACCAATGCACCATCTGAGAATATAATGGGAATGCATCCATATTTAAAACATATTATTGAATATTTAACACACCGCAAAACACCAAATTATGAAGACATAGCGGACCAGACGCAAGCTTTTATTTTGAAAAGTAGAAGCCAGACGGCACCAGATAGGAGGCCGCAGCCGTACAGTCTTGCATATTTTTGTCAAACTAGTGTGAAACGGCAGTGGTGCCGCAATTTTTTTTTTCCAGCGGCCCAATTGTTCACCGGCCCTTCTCCCGCGTGCCAGAACTGACAAACAATTATAAACAGTATGCTGAGACATGAGAATGTGTCCCAGGTAGTGATGGCCAAATGAAGCTTTGTGAACCAGTGTCATTATTTTCTGAGCCCACTAGATGGCGCTCTCTGTTCAACCAAGGGTTAAGAATACACCGGATTGCAATGCCACAGACCTTTCTCTTAAAACCAAGAGCGCCATCTAGTGGGCTCAGATAATAAAGACACTGGTTCTGAAAGCTTCATTTGGCCATCACTAGTCCCAGAACACCTGCCCGCCTATGCTTGTAACCAAGGAGGACACAGAGGATTAAAAAAACATGATGGACTCTTCAGAAGAGGTAATTATCTTCACTCCAGCGTCTGCTCGGGAAAGTCACCGGACGACACAATCTTCTGAACATGGCCATACTGACAAATACAGACGGAGTTATGTGGACTTCATCAGCTTTGTAGAAACTTGGCAAAAGAACAAAAGAAATTTGGCAACGGCTTGACGGATGGTCATTAATATCAAGTTACGCACTAAAGCTTTAACCACTATTAATAGTATAGATGGGACAGGATAATCCATGACTGACCTTAACCCCACGTCATTTTAGTCCCTTTAACATGCGGACACAAAAGTGTGAAAGTGCTCCAGATCTCATTGCTCCAAATTGTCAGATTCAAGCTCACCCAAATGCTGCGTGGAGTTGTGATATTGGCTGTGATTGATTAGTAGAGCCCAATAAGATGCTCTTAACACTTTCCTGACCTGGCTGTGAACAGTTTGATCTTTTAGTAGTTGTTATTAATGTACTTTGTTAGAAGAAAGTTCTCAGAGAAACTGTTTACAATGTGATCCAAGATATATTATCCAAAACTATTAATGCATTGTTATTGGTGTTCAACACCGGGTTGCTACTGATCACATCACTGGCTGTATGGATGGGTAGGACTTCAGGAAATAGGTTTAATTGATCCTAAATAGGTTTAATCTATCCTAAATGTTGTCATTTTCTATATTTCAGTGTCATAATTTTTTTCTTTTCCTTGTTTTTTCTTGTTGTTTTTATTTCCTCCCACAGTCTGAAAACTTGATCATCTGAATGTGTTCACCGTGAGCCGGGGACCTGGGGAAGGAGGGTGAACAACATTTAAAGAGTTTGCATTTCAACATCAGGGTCGTTCAATGTCAATCGCTCAAACTCCTGGCAGAACTGACTCGATGCTGACTTGAAAAAAACACTTGATCGTGTGGACTTAGTGAGCTGTCCTTGGCGTTCTGTCCTTTGCGTTCTGTCCTTTGTGTGCTTTTCTTTGTGTGCTGTTCTTTGTGTGCTGTTCTTTGCAGTAAATCTCAGTCCTGTAGCACTTAACTTGCGCTTTATTTCCTAGTTTATTGAGCAGTGTTGAACAGGTGGACTGCAATCTGATGAAATGTCTTACAAGTAAAAAAAAAAAAAAAATGTCCTTAATGTCTTTTGCCGTGTCATATATTGTTGACGTTTTGTTGGATTTAACAAGATGTTAAGATGAAACATAAGCAGTGTCCCATCAGTGCTGTACAGTTGGTTTCTCTGCCAGCTGGAGGATTAATTAACATCTGGTGTCCACCAGAGGGAGACAGAGTCATACAACAAATATCTCATATAATGTGGCTTTTATTGAGTCTTCTGAAGATGAACTTAATGATTTCTCACAATAGAAAGAGAAATGTACAATAGTAAAAGCAACAAATTAAAGAGAATCAAAATGACATTATTTAACAAGCATTCTTTTTTTGATTACTTTAAGCAGCTGGGTACAGAAAACTCCATGTGTATTATTTTGACAGTGAAACACAGATATATGTGATAGAAAAATCTCAAGTCTCATTCTTACAAGCTTTGTCTGGAGCCCAAGGGTGTAACGTTGGGTTGGGATCTTCACTAACTATCTAGTGAGGACCCGGGACATGTGTACAAGTATTGAAAAAGCAACAAAAAACTCGGAAAAAAATTGTCCAAAAAAAAGCTTGGAAAAAAAAGGACAACAATATTACAAGGCAACACATGTTGGAAAAAAATTTCAAATTTTTTTTGAAACAGGGGACCACCGACCACATTGAACCCAAAGTGTTTCTGTTTCTCTTCTGGTGATAAATTTAGTTTTCTAAATTTAAGGAGCAGAGAGGGGGGGAGCTCTGTCAGGCCTGCAGGCTGTTACACGAGTCACAAGCTCTGGTATGGAGCCCAGTCACGCATTATCACCCCAAATTTACATAAGACACAATGGGGCGAACAGTGCCAGACATGTGTACATCTAAGCTGTGTGGGAGTGTGTGTGTGTGTGTGTGTGTGCATATCTAGTGTACAGTTTGTAAGCGTCTCCCGGAATTTCTTTGCCACCTGAGGTTTTTGCTGCTCTGCCAACGGATGTTGACGCAATATGGACACAGGCAAATACTCAGACTCTTCTCTGAATCCCTTGGTAAGCCATTATGACAAGAGAGAGGGAGGGAGAGACTGGAAGATAAAGAATAATATTGTTTTCGTGCACATTTGTCTTCTACCCCTCTAATGTTTGCTCAGGGCTTACAGTTGGAATGTGAAATAAACACAGGTTGGATTAGCCATGAATGGCTTCAGAATTCCTTCACCATGATGACATTGCTCTGCATTATATATCTTCATGTGCTCCAACAAATAACAATTTAAAGATTGACATTGCAATTATTTCTTCCCTTTGTGGTAAATTGGTAAGAATTTTGATAAAAGAAATGTTAAACCGCAGTACGATCTGCTGTACACGGTCCCATTGCTAATGGTTACAAATGATTATTGTTTTGTGCTGCTTGCTTTGTCAGATGGGGGGAGTTTGTGTGCTATTAGCATTGGTAATTGGATAAATCAGAAGGTAATCTAATAAATCAGAAGTAGATTAATAAGATTTTTGTCTTCAAGTAATCCAAAAAGATGTTTTGAAACACTTGTGAAGGTGTAGATTAACATCAACAACAAAAAAGGATCCCCAGCCTCTGTTCTGATAAGCTAACTGACACGTTTCAGGTTTACACACCCTTCAAGTTGTCTTAACGCTTGAAAACCCGAACCCTAACATGCTACATAGACAACAATGTTTAACAAAAAGGAAAAATATATTTTATGAAATTTGTTGAGAAATGAAGCCATGACACCAACACTCATCTTAAGGACTGGTGTTAAAATATTAAACGGCAAGTTTTTTTAATAAAAAAGACATCTAAATCACATCGTAGGAATTGATCATAGATGTACATTTGGCTTCAGGTGTCTGACATTTACCTTTATTTCTGTCCCTAAGTTAGTTCTGTGTAGGAAGAGGCCCCACAGTGTTTGCACTGGCTGGGGGACTAAGGCTGACTTCTCCATCTTACCCCTCACCCTAACCCCGTACCCCTAGCCTTTGGCCCATGAAACCAAGTGGTATCCTCCCTCCTGAATACTGTTCCTTGTCTCTGTTTTTGTGTGTTTGCTTTCTCTTTTTATTTGTCTTCAAGCAGCTCCACCCCCCACACAAACACACACACACACAACTGAAGATACTAGATGTCCTGGTGGTTGTTTCTTCTTTCCGCAGCATTGGTGAAAAAGGGAAGGAATTAACTGCTGTTCCTGGCATGCTTTGAAAGTAAAGTAACAATAAATGACACTGGCTGAAGACAAGGACAAACAAGAAGACAAGGACAAACCCAGCTGGCATGTTTACAGTAAAATAAAAATGTCCACATAATGGAAAACAGTCCAATGCAATGTATTAAATGACAAATGAAATATGGTTGAGATAGACCACATCCACGAAATGAAGTCACAGGGGAAGTAAGTGTGCCAACCAGTGAGACGGACTGCCGAGCGAGCTAGAGAGTGAGTGAAGAGAGGGAGTGCCATACAGAGCAGTAACCAGAGAAATACAAGGCTGTCCTCACATTGTTTCGCAGTGATTACGTTCTAAAGCACTACTAAACACAACCACACCTCCGTGGGAATTAAGAGTGAATGCAGAGCTTTATCCTTTCTGTTTCTATGTCTGTGTCAGTTAGACTTGTCTGTCAATTTGAGATGCAGAGGAGCAAAGCTGGCGGATGGGAATGACAATGGGTTGCGTGCCCAGCACCTTGTTACTATATTTGCTGGGGGTTACACAACCACGGGGGGACCCAAAGACTCTTTGTTACCACCCAGAAACGGCCTGCACACAGGAAAGCACTGCATATAATACCTTTAACTTCTCAACCTTGCGGCATTGATGTGCAGGTGTACTTCTGTGACATCACTCTAGGGTGTAGTTACAGGTGCATTTCTGACTGCACCCAACAGTGATTACTTTTAAACTTTAGATCCTAGGGTGTGTCTTTTGTATAACAATTACATTATGCATTTTTAAGTGTTTTGTTTTCTTTGTGTTCAGATCTGCAGCATGTGTGTGAGTTCAGCATTAGGACAACAGACGCGCATGCGCACATAAACACACACGCACACACACGCACACACACACTATTGTTATTAGCTTTGACTTACTGATCTTTGGCCACTGATTTCCTAACTTAGCTGGAAAAGTCATTTTTCTTTCTACTATGTGAGCACTTTATCTTTACACTCAAATACATTCCAAACAGTAGCGAAATCTCCTGGGCTTTCAGTGCCAAGGCTGTGTTTGTTGAACTCCACCCGCCCTTCAGCTCCTTCTGCCTTGCCAGGAGTTTCTTTTATTGACGTTGAGGTGCCTCCATAGTACATGCTGCCAACTGAAACCAAAACAAGGTGGAGAGGAAATGAAGCACATGCATACAAAAGTCACCAGATGTGAAAAAAATGATGCTCAGCTGTGGTAAAGAAAGTGTTTCGGATAGATGGTCAAATTGAGATTGATGACAAGGTTGTCGGAGAAATCTGGACGATTTCTGGTCTTGCCAGCCGGAAATAGAATTCTGTATGAAATTGAGAAATGATTACATAACAAGGAAATCATAAAAAAAAAAGCAATGGGAAGTTGAAAATGTATGTTTTTTTTCAATCTTTCTATTAAACCTCCATGCTTCAGGGAGTGGTAAATGAAGAACAGTGAGAGGAATATCAACACAGTCTTCTTCAGAATGTGTTCCTGTGTTCCTTACTTCAGACTGTGTTCCTTACTTTTGGAAATTACTTGTTTTTGGCGAGGAAATATCCTGCCGACTGTGAATTTACAGTAACAACAGCACAGGTCAACTGTTTTTGTTCCAAGTGTGGTTTGCAAAATAACATGTCTGCATGGAAAACGTGTCAGAATGTTGTCATCCGCACGCCAGCACACGTCTCTTGGATGTGAAGGCACTTGGGAAAACCAAATTCCAATGAGCTCAGACTTCCCGACAAGTGACTCCGAACAAACTGTGTCTGACACCTTATCTTATTTACCTTCAGAGCCGCTGAGGAGAAGCAACAACCAAACGTTTGCTGCATGCTGACATTAGAGCACGGCTGACATACCAGCAGGCTGATCGTTTTGTTTAATATTGACTTATGACAGACATATTACTTTCGGTTTATATGTTGAGAGATTGCAGTACCTGAATGCTTTTTATAATGCTTCTTTCCCAAGTCTGTAATTTCCTCTTAATTTCACCCACTTTAAATATTCAAATGTTATCAGCTTGATAAAATTGGGGTTATCAGTTGTTATGACACCCATAATAATGCTTCAGAAAGACCATAATGTGATTTGGCAGCTATAGGGAAAATGTTCAATTGCTAAATTTCCAAATAATTATCGAATTAAATGTTTATTAGTCAGTGTAGAGCAGGTAAGTTGTGTACAGTATATTGATATTTCATTGATATTGTGATATTACATTACATATTGTCTTAGATTTTGGATATTGTAATATCATAAATGGCTTAATGTCTTTCCCTGGTTTTAAAGGCTGCATTACAGTAAAGTGATGTCATTTATTGTCATCAGACTGTTCTATCTCTTTTATTATTTGTACCTTTACCCACTTAGTCATTATATCTACATTAATGAAAATTATTTATCTAAAATCTCATTGTGAAAGTATTTTGTTAAAGCACCAATTGTCAACCCTATAATATTGCCACAATATCAACATCGAGGTATTAGGACAAGAATATCGCAATATCTGATTTTCTCCAAATCGCCCAGCCCTTCAGGCCGGTATGCATTAAAACATAGAGTGTTTAGAGAAAAATGTTTCCCATAATAAATTAACCATGAGTAAATCAAAAATGGCTTATAAAGTCAAGAAACTCAATCCTTAAAGAACTTGTGTAGATTTTTTCAACAATTAGTATCACATTAGAAACTTCTTAGTAATGTATTAGAATATAATGGACTAGAAAAGTGTTACGTATTGTCTGCATCTTTATGTTTATAGTCTGCAATCAAACTTTAAAGGTTTACTTTAATTATATAAATATTATTTTTTTTATTGTTTGTGTGAAGAGGTATTTAGGTAGAAAAAACATATAAATGTGCTGTATTTCTATAGGGCTTTTCCAGTCTTAACAACTGTTTAAAGCGCTTTTACATCTACAGGTAACATTCACCATTCACACACATTCATACACTGTGGCGGGGGCTGCCGTACAAGGGGCCACCTGCTCATCAGATAAACATTCACACACATTCACACTCCGATGCGCCGATAACCCCTAACCCTAACCCGGGGGAAACTCGGGGTTCAGTGTCTTGCCCAAGGACACTTCGACAATGACTGCAGGGGCGGGGATCAAACCACCAACCTTCCGATTGGCAGGCAACCGCTCTACCACTGAGCCACAGCCGCCCTTATACTTACTGATATAGTCAGTAGTCAGTATTTTATCATTGTCGGCCTCGGAAATCCAGCATCAGTTGGGCTTTAGTAAACATGTTGCATCCTCAGGGTCCCCAAGAAGATCTTAAGAGTGATGATGCACAAAGTTTGCAAATAAAACAATTAAATTGATGAATAAATAAAAAGAGTGATGATGTACTGTGCTAATGTATATACACACACATGGGCTTACTACAAATGCTGCAACTATATATAGTGTCCAACAAAATGCCGGCTGATTTGGATGAAAATTGAGCAAAGCTTTTCTTAATGAGAGTCCCTGTTGGTTAAAGGAAGTCTTTAATCTCATTATCAGCCTCTTCCCAATTAAATCACCTAAATACTAGACCCAAAATCCGCACAGATTTCATTCTCTCTCTATAAACTATTGAAAAAACCCTGACTGGGCAGCTTCTCGGCTCTCTATTTAAGCCTGGCTGTTGTGACAAAAATGCCATAACTAGGAATAACTCATTTTAATAACTCCTAAAACAATGACATGGCAGGTGGAAGTCTAAAATGATGTCCCAGTTGGAGAGATGTGATGATAAAGGAATGAATTTCAGTATAATGTATTACTGTGTAGCCCTGAAGAATGAAAACCCCCTAAAGCAATTTGTCAACTATGTGTATTCACCGAAGCCTACACTTGGATGAAGACATGCATTGTATTTGTCCAGTGTGTATAAAAAAAATTTAAATCAAAAAATATCAATTCAATTTTAAGATGCGGTTGTATTTAGAAAACCATCAAACTTTAATTTGAAAATACCAACTTCTGCCAATCACAATACTATAAGTGTCAAAGCCAAGAAAGGCAAGTGTGACAAGAAGACTATAGAACTAATTCTACATTGCTTTTTGCTTGCTTTTTTAATATTTGTTTTGGGCATTTCAGCTTTTAATGGAAAGGACAGCTAGATATGAAAGGGGAGAGAGAGGAGAAAGACATGCAGTAATCGTCCTGGACCTTCTTCGTCGAGCCATAAACCTCCATACATGTGCGCCTGCTCTACCAACTGAGCCAACCCGGCCATGAGTCTACATTGCTTTTGTATTTTTAATCAAGTGATGACAGAGCAAGCACATTTTGATAGTGGAACCACCAACCCTATGATTAATGAAAAACTTGCTCTCTCACCTGAGCAGTTTGCGAAGTTTTGGTGGCAGACATGGGAATCATCATATCAACACGTAATTATTTATATACATATCTTATTCAAGTTTAAATCCCATAACTACGATTGGATCCAGGATTTTAAAATATAGCACAATATGGCACAAGTACAAATTTGCCTGTCAGAATTGATTGACAAGCCACCAACCAAACTTTGTGCAGATTTCTGAGTATTTTTAGCAAAAGGTTTTTTTTAACCATTCAGTCAAATTTTCTGTAAATTCTATGCCGACCCATTGTAGTCTGGTATCAGGTGTGTAACTCTGGTGGTCTGAATTCATTTACATTTTTATATATTTAGTTTTTTTTTTTTGTGTGCCTAAAAACAATCAAATTTAGTCTAAAACAGAATACAATTTGTGTGGAATAATGTGTGGAGCTGTAACTATAAACTCTACTTTATGTCATAATTGACCAAATTTGCAGAAATGTAACGGAGGACCAATGCAGTCTGCAAAAAACTAACTAGCCTAGAAACCTAAATGTCCTTCAAATCAGAATATTGTTGACAGTTCAGATTTACGGGCTTGAGATGAGTCCCTGAATGCAGCGCTGGCCCTAGCGGCGATCATTGAGCTCCCGGGAGACTCCATGGAGAGGGAATGAAATGAAATAGGACTTCAGACCGGATCATGGCGGCGCCTCTCGGGCGGGACACCTTACCTGAGCACTGGTCCTACGGTGTCTGCAGGGACGGAAGGGTCTTCTTCATCAAGTGAGTGGGATAATGAACGCTTTAACGCACCGTCTCTCTCGATTTAACGAGGGTTGGCGAGGTCTGCGAGGTCCTTTCCCGTTGGTGTAACAGGTGTTTTTCTCCTCTCTGTGTCCGTGCTGCAGCGATGAGGTGCGCACCACTACCTGGCTCCATCCCCGCACCGGTGAACCGGTAAACTCCGGACACATGATCCGCTCAGGTAGCTAACTTTAGCCAAGCTAGTGCCGCGCGACTGTTTATGTGTGCTCGTGTACTTGACTGTGTTTGTCTTGGCTGCCAAGTTCAGTGTTAATGTTGGGGCCCAGCCCGACGGGGAGAAAACTTTCAGGTGTCACGAACAAGTCTTTCGTTTGGTATTTCAGACCTACCTCGGGGATGGGAGGAAGGTTTCACGGACGAAGGGGCAAGTTTCTTCATAAAGTAAGTAACGTTACCTTCTAATAACTACTGTTGCTGTCTACGTTACCTCACCTGCGCATTACTTAAAGTAACCGTGCAGCTTAATATGTCTCCTGCCTGCCTAATGACCACAGGCACAGCGTGGATTTAAATGGGGGTGTGATTGGGACTAAGTTACCTGCTGACCCTCTAATGACTCCACTGCTTTCATTTGCTGCCGTGTATGAGACGCAGACATCCGCTATTCGTCTCATGTTTTAACTGTACTCTCCTTGCGTTCACGGATTTGTGTTGCATTGATGCAAAACATTTAGTTGCTCTTTGAGCTTACATAGTTTGTGATACTGAGAGACGAAATAGTGAAAGAGGTACTCCGATGTTTTGCTTAAGCAAAAGTAGCAATACATCAGTATTGAAATACACTTAGTGTTGGGCAAGTAACTTTTCAAAAGTAATTAGTTACTACTTCCAAAAAGTAACTAATTTAGTTACTCAGTTACAAATTATAAAAGTAACCAGTTACTTCAGAAAGTAACTATTGCATTACTTTCAAGATTTAAAAAAAAAAAGTGAACCGACCTCCTTCTCTCTTTAACGGAACTTAAAATACATGTTCATGTTCATTTATGTATGATAAATCTCAATATTATAATAAAATGGACACTTATACATACATACAATACATTATTAACATTATTAACAGAAACAGTATACACAAATATAAACCATTTTAATGTTGCTGTGGGACAAAATGAGACTAGCCTCCGATCAAATGCCATGTATGTAGATATTATGTTTAAATAGTGAATTAATTCAAATAACACAATAGATGTTTTGGAACCTTTGATGTTTATGGCCCCTCCTTTGGGGTCGCCAAACCTGTCTGTCGTTGACTGACTCGCTTGTATTGTTCGTTGTGTCCGAGTATGCGTGCTTTCCAACACCCGCCCAACTCTATCTCTGATTGGCTTACCATGAAATTTTACTCAACCTCACACAATGCCCACTAACCAAGGTGACAAAAAGTGATCTAGAGATCTAGTTGGTCTGATGAAAAAAAAAAACAGCTTCAATTATAGTATTGGCCGCTTTTTTGGGCGGGAACGGGGTTATTAAGATGGGAAGAGTAATCAGTTACTGTAGATTACTCGTTACTATAAAAGTAACGCCGTTATTTGTAACACTGTTATTCCCATTACTGACAGTTACAAAAATCCTGCATTCTAAATGTCTTTAAGTAAAAGAATTTGCAAAAAAAAAAAAAACTTTTAAGTTGAAGCTGGTTAAGGTGGGGTTGAGTTTAATTACTTTATAGCTTGTAAATCCCCTTCAAGTCTTTGGCCCGCCAATCAGAGCTTCAGAGCTACAGTGAGGCCACAGATTAAGGGTCCCTGAAGAAAATGCATATACAACAGTAGTTCTGCATTACAGTAATTTGCACGCAACTTTTTTTTGTTTTTATACCGTGTATTCTCGGTGTAAATTCATGCACGAGCTGTGACGCCATACCATTTTTGTTCAATACGAATACATAAACCATTCCACCCCTAATGAGGCTGATCATATATCAATATTAGAGAGTAACAAAATCTTATAACATATATTGGGTGATAATCTTTTTTTTTTCATGGATCTGTTTCCAAATGACCCCCAAAATACTGTTGCTATTTTTTCAGGTAATATTTAGTTTCTTATCGGCCAACACATATGCCAACACTGATATACTGTACAATAAACTAGTATCGTCCAATTTCCAAAAGGCTTGGGTGATTTCTTGGTTGGGCTCTAATAGGGGGCACAGTATTAACAGCCCTTCCACCACCAGATAATTCTGAACTGAAAATGATTTAAAATCTTCTATTGATTTGGAAATGTTCCTGTTTCAGAAGCCTTTTAGATTAGGAACAATATCTGTCGGAGTTACATGATGGTCTAAAAGCTTTTTTTTTTTTAAAGAGAGAAAAAATGATTGTTCCTTACTTTGCCAGGAATCAATTGAGTGAATTGGTTAATTATTGTATTTATACATGCATCTGTTCACATATCTGTCACGCTGCAATTCATCTCTCTGCCTCTTCCGTGATGATGTTTCTAAATATGCAAAATTCTCAGTATACGAAAAAGCACTTTCTGTTTGACCTTGATGCTTTATATCAGAGAAGGAAATGACAAATCACCTCCATTGTAGCTGCACTCGGAATAGTGTCAAGTCTGGGTCAAGTGTTTCATGGTTAGGCCTAATGTCTGCAGTAACATTAGAACCACCAAACAACGGTATGTCGTACACTGTGGGCTAGAGTCCCATGTTGAGCAGGAGGGAAAGGTGTGTTTGGCAGTACAGAGCTACAGAGAAATAAAGCCAAAATTTAGGACTTGTAATTGATTTTTAATTCGTAGTCTTCAACTTGGGCTTCATAGCCAAAACTTTCTACCTAGTTGTATCTTGAAAAACAATGACTTTGCCCTAGGGCTGCACAATATATAGTTTTTCTTTTAATTGTCATTGCTTTATCAACTGGCGCAACAAACAACGCGATGGACACTCAAACGTTTTATGTGTTAGTTGAAAGAAAATATCATTAAACTGGCATTTCTTTTTTTTATTCAATTCAGTATTCAATTATTTAAACAAAATAAAGATTTGTTGTCTTTGTCGTATTTTACGATGGTCCGTATGTGGACTTGAACCAGCAGCCCTCCAGTTCCCTACTCAACTCCCTACAGACTGAGCTACTGCCACCCCCATTAATAGTAGATCAACCAAAATATATATATATATATATATATATAAAAAAATCCAGAAACGCTTAACAAAAGAAAAACATTTCCCAAACATTAGTTATTTTTTTAGTTATTTAGAGTTCTCACAAAAATTATATAATAATAATAATAATAATAATAATAATAATAATAATTTGTTTTATTGTCACAACAGAACAGAGGAACATCAAAATATGTTTAAATTCTGATAAATGAAATGTATAAAAATACAAACTGAAGATATGAAACCTAAAGAACAAAATACACAATAACAGATTCTTTTTATTTGTCATTACAAATGATTCTGATGAATGAAAAAAAAATGTTTTATCGGCCATTATAAATGCCAATACCGATAGTTCGGAAAATGCCTAATATTGTTCAAAAATATTGGCCCGCTGATATATCGGTCGGGCTCTACTTTAGAAGCCTATCTGTTATTTAATTGTCATTGCGTTATTTAACGTTATTGCATATTTTCCTCATATCGTGCCTACTTTGTACCTACTCTGAAACTACTCTGAGACTACCAACGCATCCGCAGTATTTTAATGTTTTGGGGCGGATTTCTTCTTTAAACTAGAATCTGAAATGTTTCTTATACCAACTGCAAAAACAGCAAACCGGGAACTAGAGGACTTTGGTTGCTGAGAGGACACTGGTTGATCAGTATTTGTTTAATATCCATACATACTATAATAAATTATTATTTATTGGTCAATGAAATGTTTCACAGAGATACAGAAAGATCCTCTGATATGACTTTTCTTTCAGGATAAATTTGGACTCGAAATACCTTCTTCGCATTCATGTTTGGTTTTGTGTGTTGATTTGTTTGTAAGACTCCTTGGTGGATAATTGATTGGTAAAGTTGTGGAACATTTACATATCCCTCTTCTAAAGTGTCCGTAAAATGGGTAAAATACAATTTTGACAGTTAGATTCAGTGACTCAGCTGGTAAGTAGTAAGTTAGTGTTTTGAGGTCTTGTCTCCTTTTTAAAATACCCTCAGTGAGATTTAGTGTTTATAATATGACGTGTGCAGAGCTTTTGTGCTGACAGAGATTTGAAGTGCCATTGCAGATAACAGAGTGCAAAGGTCATTTATGTTGCAGTGGCTGGTAATTGCTTTAGCACAAACAGAGTTGGTTTATTTTTCAGGTGAAAGCTGTTTTAGATTTTGAGTAAAATGCTGTTGGATTTCAGGCAAATAAGCCTCTTTTGTTTGACGCTGATTAAAGTGTGTGTGTGTGCGCATTTATGCCACACTTTCTTCTTGTTTAGCCTTAACTTGTAACTCAAGCATTCAGTGTTTTAATGGGCTGTCACGCTGTTAGCAGGCAGTTGTTGGTGTGTCAGATAAAATCTTGTTTGGCTGAATTTTCCTCCAAATTCCTTAATTTCAGCCTTGATACTTTTAAGGGCATACCAGCCGCAGTAGATAAGCTGGTAATACAACCTGGTACTGCCCCGTATGTTCTTGTAGAGTACATCCTGTTAATCACTTTGATATCAAGGATTGTTATTCCTGACCTCAGTATGACATGCAACACTATCCCTCTACCTACCACTGGAGAGGCCACTGGTTACCATGTTAACAATACCTGCTCCAGTTACCTGGTTGGTAGCCAGTCTAGAGTTGACCATTGCCACCAACATGGAAATAGTTTCAGTTCTATAGGAAAGAGGCTATACCTTTTGCAGTTTACAGAAAGTTCAACCTCCTTTGAAATCCTTTCCATAATGTTTTCAGACACTTAGCATATTCATGTGAGCCTGTCAGTGGCAAAACAAGCACTTTTGTGAAGGTAAATACGAGCTGGATAGGTGCCCTATCAACTTCTATTAATACTGGACCAATGTCTAAGATTGTTGTGCCCATCAGTCACTGTCCAGGTTGAACATAACAGCAGTAACCCTTTAATAGAGAAGTATAAGAATGGAAAACTGGCTTTAAGTTGGTTTATTATGCAACACTTACAGGTCAAAACCTCAGGCGCGAAAGTAAAACTGAGCAGGGACAAAACATTCTCTTCCTTTAACCAGAGAGGGACACTTGCTTATTTGCAGTTTCCCTCTGGAAACTTATTATTGACTTATGAATGGTATTTGTTCAACAGAAATGTTTTGGTGAAGTAATAACAACGTGAAATCCAATATCCTATTCACATCAGAGGGGGACCATTTATCTAGAGACGGTGTTTATGTGACTGCCCCCCAGGGCTCCACCACTGTCTGTTCTGGGACCTCTTCTATCCGAAAAATGTTTTTCAAGTTTTTATTGCTAGCAAAAAAGAACAACACGTCTCCCTCTCTGTCTCTGCATGGTTTTTATTGTCTTCGGATTTCGGATAATTTTTGATGCTGTTAACAGAAAGCTCCTCTACCAAAGTAAACACAGTCAGGGCCCTATTAAAATGTTTTCATAACTTATGGAAGAGGAATACTTTTTTAGTTAAAATGACGGCATGCTGACCACTTGTTAGGGCTGACCACTTGTTGGGGCTGCAACTACTGATTGCTTTCATTATCCAGTAATCTATCGATTGTATTTGAAAGTGAACTATTTTCTTCATTATTCTTTTCCCTAGTAATTGAGTACTCGTTTCATTTATAAAATGCCAGCACATTTTATACATGCCCATCGCAACTTCTCCGAGCAGTGTCCCTGAGGTAATTGGTTAATGGAGGAATTGAACCACAAGATGAGGCAGATTACCTCTTTAGAACTCTGTATGATCCCAGTCATTGATTCAAGCCGAGCTGATACAGTTCAGCTGTTGAGTGTTCAACCTCAAATTCACACTATTAGACTCTGTTTGATAAAACGTTTTTTTTTTTTCTTCTTTTCTCTGATGTTGCGTCATGCTGCTCTGATTTATTTTCTGCAAAGCAAACATATGAAATTGGGTCACTTTATGTGGCCTTTGCTCTGGGAAGTAGAGCCTCTGCTTGTACCCCTGAAATCCTAATCATAAAAGTGTAGTAAATTCAAGGCGCCTGTCCTCCATCATAATATGCTGCGGGAAACCCTGCAGAGCTCAGGGTGACCTTTTCAAATTGCTTGTTTTGTTTGACCGTCAAAAACTCAAAGATATGACGTTTATATCAAGTGTGCATCCATCCAACTGGTTTTAATTTTCAATTTGTGCATACTCAATGGAGTGGAAACACTGGTAACTAAACCATACATTTTAAAGCTGTAGTTGCAATGCTGTGAAACCGGGATATTTTTGCTGAAGGTTATCATACCGTCAGAATCGTATTCCGGCCCATGCCTAAACCTGACTAGAGATATAAAGTAGAACTGAGAAGAGCAGAAAATTGTCTTATTTGATTAGCCGGCACCCGAAAATGCGCCTGAGGTAGTCTGAATCATCGAATTGTCATCACATGCTAAGGGCACTTACACCTACTGTAAATGCATGCGTTTCTAGCTAAATGATCACAATCTACTGTCTTATAATATGCCGTGTGAGTATCATTTTGCAACTCCCAGAACAGTAGATGAGCTCATTGTAGAAGTAGCATCAGCTGTCAGATTGTTTGTCTCCCTCTGGCTGTTTTCTACTTCTTTCCTGTCGGTCCCAAACGTTGCGCGCAGTAGTTCTGTACCTGGGCTTGCTGTAATAACCCCCCCCCCC
>NC_048414.1:4844416-4849295 GCF_013103735.1 Etheostoma cragini | reverse complement strand
TGATGTCTGTTGGTTGTAGACGACAGCTGGTTCAGTCCTGTTGCCATGACCTTAGTCATTATCGTGTAATCTAGAGAGGCGTGAGAAACACGGCCCCTACCTTGCTCGAGCATTGACTCTGTTTGGAAATATGTTGTGCAACAGTAGTCACCATTTCATTCAAACTAAATCAGATTTCACTTTCTTGTAGTGCTGAAAGGATTAGTCAATTGACAAGTAAAGAAACTCAAGTTTTTAAAGTCCCATGGCATGACATTTTCACTTTATGAGGTTTTTTAACATTAATATGAGTTCCCCCAGCCTACCTATGGTCCCCCAGTGGCTAGAAATGGCGATAGGTGTAAACCGGGTCCTGGGTATCATGCTCTTCCTTTGATAAGATGAAAGCTCAGATGGGTCAGATGGATATTGCCCATATCTTTGGCTTTTTTGACTGTTTGTTGGACAAAACCAGCAATCTGAAGAGTACAGTGCAATAATACAAAAACACAGCTCCAGTAGATTTAGTGTCTGTCAAAAACAGATACCTTTTACATCACTTTCAAATCCCTTCATCTCATTCATGTAGCGGTTTGACAGTTTGCTGGATTGACATGTGGCAAATCCTCTGCTACAGGGTAACAGCTGGTATTCACCAAATAAAACAAAGATTTGAGGAATCAGATGTAATGCTACTAGCATGAGACAACAGTCTTTTAGTATTTAGTGTTGAATCTTTACTTAAGATCTACTAACTAGCCTGGATCTTTCAACCACATATCACGGTCTTCATTAGGTCAAGTGGGCCATTCACGTTTTATTATGATCATCTTTGAACAGAGATGGGAGACTCCACCCAATATAAATACAACCACCTGTTATCACATGTGATGACACATGACTGATCTATATGACAGATGAGCAAACTTTATACTGATAAAGACTGTGAGGTGTGGTTGAAAAGCCAAGAAACGTCTGGTAAGGGAATCTTTATTCATCTATTTTAATTGGGTCAAACTATCGTTTCCAAGTTCCAGAATTAACTTTTACAATCAAAAACAATTGTATCATACCGTTGATCCATAATGTGATTACAGGAGGTATACCATGTAGATATAGGGAAAATGATCAAAAGAAAATCGGCAATAGCATGGATGGTTCCATACACAAAACAGGCTGTGGTTATCTATCAACTATTATTCAAAATAATTCATAACTTTTGCATAAAAAAAAAATATAATAATATGAATGAGATTTATTGACCATGAATTCCAAAAAGAAGTTTAAAACTAACGGTAATAACTTGGAATGAAGTTGGCTAAGAAGATGTTAGACAGAATTAGGGGATAATTTATACATTATGCTTCGTGAAAAGGCAAAACAGACGGGGAACAACACAAGGGTTAAAGGTCCCATGACATGATGCTCTTTGGATGCTTTCGTATAGACCTTAGTGTTTCCCTAATGCCATATCTGAAGTCTCTCCTTAAAATGTACCATTTCTGAGTCTGTAGCTTTTGAGGAGGAGAGAGGGGGGCAGGGTGGAGGCTGGGGTTGTGGCCTTAACCAACTGCCACTTTGCTTGTTTGATAGCAGTGATGTCTCTCTCTCATGGGTGGGCCAAATTCTCTGGGTGGGCAAAGCAGAGAATGGGGAGGTAACCTTGCGTCTTATGACCTCATAAGGGACAAGATTCCAGATTGGCCCATCTGAGCTTTCATTTTCTCAAAGGCTCTGCCTTGAGAATACCCTTTAGGATACCCAGGGCTCGGTTTACACCCATCGCCATTTCTAGCCACTGGGGGACCATAGGCAGACTGGGGGAACACATATTAATGTTAAATGTGCATGCCATGGGCCCTTTAAGTGAATACATCAAATGACCAGAGCAGCTTGCTTCTGGTTATTTAATAAATAATGTTTTAAAGAGTGTTCTCGTTCTTATCCACTCATACTGAATGACTAAGGGGTTTGCAGTTTTGCAGAGGTGATGCTTTTGGCAGAAACCTGTAATTGGTTGTGCAGTGATTTGAGCACTGCATGACTGGCAGCGTAAGCACAATGATAGTATCTCGAAGCCGTGACAAAGAGGCTTATCTTAAAGAAGCTTACGATAATGTCAGGAGTGTGGCTTTGCAAGACTTAAACCCTTTAAGGCCCTGTGTTACACTGACTGCAGATACCATCAAGACCACTGGAGTAGTTTTTGTCCTATAAATATTTTTGAGTAAATGTCTTTGTTAAACCTTTAAAATGTTTGCTGAGCAGGTGCTCTTTGTCAGCAAAGTGCAAGTTCACATTTTTTTGTTCAGTCTTTTACACTGCCCAGCACGAACATGGTCACGGTTTAACAGACATTTCCATTCATCTTTGAAATACAGTAGCCAATAGCTAACTCTTTCTCAGTGCTTAGTAAGTTAACCTTGAATTACTGTTTCCTCACAAGGAACCAATTGGAAGATTTAGAAACTCACTGATAGTCATATCACCAAATATTCCTGTTTCCCTGGAAAGCTGCCAACGGATGTGAGCAGAGTGACATATTAGGCTTTTTTCAATTCTCAAATTTTTCTGTGACTGAATGGACCTAAATTTAGATGTTGTGTACAAAGAAATGAATGGCTGCTTCGAGGTTATTTTCTCACTCAGAAAGGCCATCTTCATGCACAAGGCTCCCTGGAAACGCAGTTTTTTCCCATCTTGATTGAAAATATTTTTGAACCTCCTAATAAAACCGATGGATAATATTAGAGGTGTAAGAACATAGGGTTGGTTTGTGCTCGCCGTCCAACGCTCTTTGTCCTCAGTTGAAAAAGAGGCTTTGTTTTGCCGTGGAGCCGTGGCTAAACCAAAGAACCAACAGTTCCCTGGCAGACAAATAAAGGCTGGAGGAGAAAGCTCTGTCAACAATAGCTATTCTGTTGTTTTCATTGGTCCAAGGTGCTAGCCAGTTTCTGTGTTTCTTTCGAAACAGCAGGAAAGTTAAAGATTATTTCTTGTAAATGTCAGCCCAAGGACAGCGTTTATATCCAACGTTGTCTTCACAGGCTGTATTCCATACTTAATGACGTTCCCTCCGGATATTTGCTTCCAACACCTGCTTCTCTGCTAAAGTCTCACTTCAGTAACATAAACCAGAGATTAAATGAAGTGTTTTCCTTAGCAACCCATCCAGCAGACTTTAGATTAAGATGGTAAATTAGTAACTTCCAGTGGTGTTAGGGGTAAATAATTTCCCCTTTCTGTTCTGGCTTCATTTCACACATCTAAAAGCTTTATATTGTACTGCATGTTTTTGGAAGTCCTTGGCAGAAACACAGTTAGAATTTCCAATTATTTTCAATCGAATCAAATGTGATTTCATAGAGCTTGAAGGTGTTCACCTGCTGCATAACTGGAATGTCATGGAACACAACTCAGATGTTTGGGAAAATTAACAAATCACCCGAGGTTATCTGATTTGACTTTCAATATTAAGTTCACTATTCGATTCAATGCCACAATTACAGCCACTGGGTGGCAGAGGGGTACCTTACAACAACAGTTTCAGTTCCTCATAATTCAATACGCCATGCCCACACGCTTTACTGTTGTTTACATTACTCACACACGTGGAAGGCGAAGATGTTCAACAACAACCGCTCCGGGAAGTGGGTCATCTCCGACTCTGGAGTCAGGAAAAGAGCTTCCGCAGGATACAGGCAAGCTAACGTTAACCTGTGTCCTTACCTGCATGCTACCAGCAGGTAAGCTACGCTATGTGTGTTGTTGTCTTTTTCTTAAGGCGTGCACAAGTTACCGGGGGTGGAGAAAGGAAAAAAAATACTGGGGGAATCGCCGAGCTTGCTTTTGATTTTGATAGTCGAAATCAAAAGCACATTTCGATTGTTTGGTTTAAAATTGCGGCCCAACTAGAAATCCCAGCTGTGTATTGTTGCTATTATATCTTGGTTGGGGTTTGGCTTGATGGAATAGTTTCTCCCCGCTTTGGTATGCATGAAGCCGAAAGAATAAACACCCCCTGCAGGAATGTTAACTTTTGAGTGGAGTGAATATTTTATATTATTTATGTTAGTGCGTCTCTGAAGGTGAGAGAAAGTAGAAGTTGCTGGAGGATGAGGGTGTTCTTTTGTGGTGAATGACTTTGGAAATAAGATGAGAACATCAAATCTAGGAAGCTTCCCAAGAGATAGGATCTGCTGAGACAGCTTTTTCTCACTCACTCACTCTTGATATGACTAGCTGATTTTGATCAGTCATGTTCCTTCTTTTTCACCTGTTTGTCTCTTGTTGAACCTTCACCTCTCAACCTCCACTCTGTTTTTAATTTATTTGTTTTTTTCTCTCTGAGAGGTCAACAGAAGGTGAGGCAGTTGGAGAGTTGTTGCTTTACGTTTGTGACTTGAGGCGTAGACCAGTGCTGAGCTTTAATGCAAATCCATCAAAAATAAAACATCTTTAGTACGCCATGCTTTACTCACCAGAGTTAGCCGTAAACGTTACCAACGAGAGTTATGTGTCATTTGAAGCCATCATCCTGGTTTGATGGGAACTTTTGACGGGCATCGTTTACAATGCTTTGCCATTGTATAGCCTAAATGATAGCTGGAAAAAAAATAGTCAACAGATTATTTCATAATGAAGCCCTAATAAAATTAAACATCCTTAAATCCATGTTGATTAGAAATTAGGAAAAAGTGCTAAATAGTCAGTGATTTTTTTATCTTGACTCAGCATTGATCTTGCTTGTTATGTCTGTTAGGGTACAAAAATAAAGTCTCAACTTCTCTATAAACCAGGATTCATCCTGGTGCCGTATGAGTGTATAAACAATGTTGTCCTACACAAAATCAACAGTGATGCTCTGCCAAAGGCACAGTGTGTGTGTGTGTGTGTGTGT
>NC_048414.1:4836505-4844192 GCF_013103735.1 Etheostoma cragini | reverse complement strand
TGTGTGTGTGTGTGTGTGTGTGTGTGTGTGTGTTACATTAGTTCATAAAACTGAACAAACTTGAGTAATAGAGAAAAATGCTTGACTTGAAAGCTTCTTTTTTTCTCTCTCTAATCACTGAAAGTAACTTCACAGCTGACATAAAAAGTTACATTTATTTCATAATTGGTTTTTCACCAGCTTTTATCTAAGGTAAAACTTACCCATAATATCCCTCTTATTAAACCACATGTAATGAAACAAATCATCTTAAAGTGCCTGCATCTGTGACCTGTCTTTCAGCTATGCTTGATAAATAAGACTAAAGTTTTTTCAATACTAATTTTGTGTTTACATGACATACGGACAGTGGTGAGAATTGCACATTATTCTGTTCAGGCTGTTTTCAAGTACAAATGTTCTATAGGGACAAACAACCAGTATGCTGATAAGCTGCATAGGGATCGGACAACAACTATGAATCACAATGAAAGTGCAAAGCAGGAAAGCAAAAGCAAAAAGTATTTTTTGTCCCCTGTCCCATTTTCCAAGTCCACTTGGACACCTCTAATCTCTCCAGAAAAGGTGGGGTAATTATTGAGCTTTTTTTGTCTCATTGTAGAGGGTTGTGTCAATTACTTTTCCTCTCAGGCAATTCATTAATTCATTAATTAATTTACTGATTAGCTGCTATTTTGAAGCTAAGTTCTGTAAGTGGTGTGGTACCTAAAGTTAGGGCTGGGCAATATATCAATGTTGCATTACAGTAAAGTGATGTGATTTTCTGAACTTACCAGACTGTTGTTCTATTAGTTATCTTTACCCACTAAGTCATTAAATCATTTCTGGTGAAAATTTATCAAAAATCCCATTGTGTAAATGACTTTTTTTTAAAGCACCCATAGTCAAGCATACAAAATTGTCGCAATATCAACATTGAGTTATCTAGTCAAGAATATCGCGATATTTGATTTCCACCATAGCGCCCAGCCCTATTTAATGTATTGTCTGGTCCGGTTTAATCTTTGTCGAAGTGGAAAAGTATAGATAATTATAAAAGCATTAGAGGACCTGGCGTGGGTGTGTGTGTGTGTGTTATACAATCTTTTGAGGTTAGTCTGATGAAATTGAGGTCTGGAATATTTAACCTTGCCCCGAGGCTACGGTATCAATACACACACTCTCAGAGAGTACAACACAGATCTGTCATGCTGTTATGTGGTTTATCATGATTCTCCATGGGTCTTTGAAGCGTAGACAAAAGAGGAGGCCAGCGTGCACGTCAAAAGTGCAGCTTGTGTGTTCTTTTATTTTTTTTATGAACAACTAAATTAACAAAGTACCTAGGAAAAAAAATATACACTTGCATCCAAAACGCCAATCGGAAAATAATTAAGAGCCTTATGGCCTTATCCGAAAATGCATTATTAAAAAGACACACAAAAAAGGATTTATGTGTATGTAAACAGTTTTGAAATGACAACTTCATGACTATGTCTATTTTGAACTTCCATCCATCCATCCATCTATCTTCGTACGCCTATCTGGTATCGGGTCGCGGGGGCAGCAGCTCCAGCAGGGGACCCCAAACTTTCCTTTCCCGAGCCATATTAACCAGCTCCGACTGGGGCATCCTGAGGCGTTTCTTAGGGAGACACCACCCACCCTCTTGAGGAAACCCATTTTGGTCCCTTGTACCCTGGCTCTCGTTGTTTTGGTCATGACCCAGCCTTCATGACCATAGGTGAGGGTAGGAACCAAAACTGACCGGTTGATCGGGAGCTTTGCCTTCTGGCTCAGCTCTCTTTTCGTCACAACGGTGCCAAACTTGATCATTGATATAGTAATCCTGTTGTGATATATTTATAAAGTCATGCAAACTTTTCTTTTTCTGAATACACGGGCCCTTCTCACTCATCTCTCTTTTATTTGTCATAATCAATGTGTAGGAGTCCGCTGTTCAAAAGCTGAGTGGCTTCGTTCTCTCCTTTAAAAAAAAATAATAATTATAGACCACTTTAAATATTAGTGAAAGCCAAATTTCCGTGACAAATTGTTCTTTGTTTAAATGTCAATGATAAACGTCCATACTAAGAGAGGTCATTATAAAAAATGTAGATTTGTGTACACAACATTTCTCTTGATAGAGTGGGAACAGCTGCAATTCATTTCCTGCATGTTGAGGGAGAAAGCACAGTTATGCATGTTATTTCCCCTTACTGTACTTTATCAAGTTTTTTTTTTTTTTTACATTTGGGAGAACATTAACCCACTGACTGCTTCCTCTATGCCCCAAGTCTATCTCCAAAAGAAAACAATGTTCACAAACTGCTCCAAACAGCTCTATTGTAGTCCAGCCTTTACCCGCGTGGCTAATGTGCGTCACTTTGTCACACACGTTATAATCCTAGTCAGTTAAAGAAATGGACCAACAGAGCCCGTTGCTCTGCTCAGAGACCAGTGAAGGATATTAGAAGCACTTTTCAGGTGAAAGCCGAGCGTTACTGCGCAGCCTCTAACTGAGCTTGAAGACATAGATGTGACGTGAACAACTTGTCTGAAAGTTGTAAGTCTTCTGGTAGCTGTGCCAGGTGAAATCTGAATAATTTCAAATCTTGCAGAGACAGAGAGAGCGAGGAGATAACATCGGTGCAGGCTAATTATTGCCAACTAAAACGCTAGTTAACATTATTAGACATTAAACCTAAACAGCTAAAGTAAGTCAAAGCTCCCTGTGAGGTTATGACACAATCCCATAATGTAAGATACAAGGTAATGGAGCTTTTTTTACATTGTCGTCCTTTAACCACTTCAGATGTGAAGTTATTCGCTGTCAAAATGGTGCCAAAATGAATGGCAGTCATTGGAATGCTAATGCTAATGGCTAAATGGCGCCATGTGAGCTCTGCGTTTTAAAGAGAGGCTTACCCTCTTGGTTATAATGTTTGACTAGCTGCTAGCATGGCACTCCTTCATACTCTGTAACTGACTATTTTATAGTGCTGACCAACAAAGATGGAACAGAAGGGAGATGCCTCATTCTGTATCTAAAACAGGGAGCAGAGGGAAACCACCTGTTCATGACTTTTCCTAAACAGCTGGAGTAGCGGCGGTGCGCGGTGTAGCAGAAACACTGTTGTGCGTCTGCCCTATTTCTGATACCATGGCGGCAGAAATTTTCCATTGAGGAAACCCTGACATTATTGGCTTTTAAAACGTCAAACTACAGAAAAATGTGAAAATGTTGAGCCTCCAAATGGAACCACACTTGTGGAATTGCTCTACTTGACAAGCCCACGCATCTCTATAACGTAGGACCTGTCCGTCTCGCTCTCCATTACATGATTGCTGTCTGTGGACCAAAGGAAAAGCTTGGGATCGGAAAATGCGGAGGGGGTCCATCTGTGTTCAACACTGAGCAAAGGAGGACCAACACAAAGGGGGGGATTGAAGGGAAGAGAAACAACAAGATGGTTGATACAATGTTGTGGCTCTTAAAGTCTGGCTGGCCGTGGGAGACAGTAACACTTCTGTCAGTGTAAGGAGGAGGCTGCCAAGGACAGGCGACCAAACACATTAGCAATGCAGCTGAGAGAGAGATAGAGATCATGTGAGGAACACAGGGGAGGTCGGAGACGCAGAGGACAAGGGAAGATGTTGACGTGACACTGGTTGGGACCGTGTCAAGCAATGGATTGAGAGGAGAGCATGAAGAGAAAAGCTTAAATGTCTGAAACCGTGAAAGAGAGAGCCTCAACATGTCTTTATCGAGCTGCTTTGCCTTGGTCCTTCTCAGTGACTTTTTATTCAGATTCTTCTAAATGTAAAGTTTGACAGGAAAAAGCGGCGTTGGGAGAGACAGCAGTGGAACTTTGGGAGACACTGTAGTAGAATGACATTCACAAGAGATGGAAATCTGAGGAAATGGAGCTAAATCAAGAGTTCCCAGCGACTACAAGTGAGATTTCAGAGAGATAAAATCTCTAATCATCCAGCAAAAAGGTCCTTTTGTTGTGAGAGGATGGGTACCTGCTGCAGCCGCGACCCCACCCATGAGGCTGGTCACAAACTGGTTCACGTCAAACGCCACATTTCCTGGCCAGCGACGGCCAAGGTGGTCACTAACCTTGATGATCATGAGTTCTCCACATGGGATCTGACATGTGACACAAGGTAAGCCTGCCATAAATGACTACAGTAGTAGTCAAAAAATTTAACACACTTTCCCATTCACTTAAATGAGAAAGTGTAGGGTTAGCTTCCAAAACCCAGTGTGACAATGGCACTGGTGCCTAAACAACCGGTATCTATCAGACCGAATGGCATCGCTGTTTGTGACGCTAGTCAACATTACAATTGACAGCAGGTAACGTTATCCTACTGTTAGCTAGTAGCTGGATTAAACACAGTTAAAATGCTGACAGCTGAAGTTAAACGGGGTAGTGTGTAATTGTATCACTGTAGAGGATTCTAACACCAGAATGTGTGCAGCTGCCCTAGTCGGAAAAACAACACAGATGGTGTGTTCACCTGAAACTGGTAGCCTAGGCCTCGTGGTGCATTCAAAGTTATTGTAAAATACCTTTTTCCCATCTGGTTGTGCTTTTTGTCACTTAACAGCAATCTTCTATTGATATAAGTCATTGTTTTAAGTTATTGTTACTACATTATTAATAAATCGACTGTTGTTTTGTGCTCTTCTTAGGCACTAGTACCGTTTTAACACCGGCATTGGAAAAAAACAATACCCAACCCTGCTTGTGACTGGTACTGTACTTAACACGGCTGAGCATTGACAAACCGCGGTGGAGGTGTAGTGTTGGTTTCATTCCCATGCAGAGATTTGGGGGTTTTCTGTACTGTGTTTGAGGAGCATGAAGTGCTTGTTAGCTTATTTGTTTCCGTGAGAAACACAGCTCCCTTCGGTACAGTACATCGCCCTGCTAGCACATCATAAAGCAACTTGTGTGTGGCGCAGTTTGTCAGCTTTATGGGATTGTAACGGGACATCAGAGATATAAAAGTAGACACACACTGTGTAAGTTGTGGGTGTGTAAGTGTACACAATTGAACACACACAGCTTTTACTGTAAACACACACACACACACACACATACACTGATCCCCAGCTTCACAAGAGCTATATGACAGCTTTACTGGCACGCTCAGCACTTTCCTCAGCCTCACTCAGCTGGTCACGCCATAAAGAAGGTGGATTGCCTCCTTCTCTGGGGCAAGGCAAGGGTGAGGAGACAGGGGTGACAGCGGAGCACATATTGTACAAGACATTATAGACCGTTATTACATTAATCTCCCATTCTCTTGCAGAACACAGTTGTGACTTTATTGTTAAATCCGGACCTGACCCGTCATCAGATTGGCTCATACCTAAAGTATGTGCTACGGTTTTCATTTTAAAAAGAAGCTTTAATTAAAAGTAGGTGTTGTTTGCTTTATAATGTAAGAAAAAAATATGGACCAGATGGAAGCTTAGAAACTTAATATCCCATGTGCCCCCAGAAACAATTTGAATGTCCAAACATGTGTGAGGATTGGCCTCTAAGTAATAACATATTCTTGCATTGCCAGATCGCCACAGTGCTGTGTGTATAGTCCAGCGATGGACTATGGTCTGGCTACACTGCCTATCTATTGAACAAAAAAAATGTTCTGGCTTGTTCGTATTTCTTTAAACCAATCGCAACCATCCAAATGTGAAACTAACAGTTGATATCTGGTTTGAGATCAGAAAAATTATGATGGAGACTATAAACATGACAAGTCCAAAGATTTCAGATCATTTGCAGTTTTATTCAAACAGTGAACAAACTTTCATGCCTAAGAGAGCCGCCTGTGTACACACACGGATGTCTATACAAGGGGCCAATGAACGCCAGATTAACTGCGTTTTTATATTCTTCCTGTCCTGCACGTCAGTTTATCTATTTCTGTGAGGCAGTGTTACCTTCAAAACCACTCCCGATTTGTGAGACACTTCTAATAGTTTTACACATTCCGATCTATTTCTGCAAACTAGTGTCCCCTTCACGCTGACCCTACCATGGAAGCTCCCTGAGAATAGTAAGATACATCTGAACACCTGCATGCGTAAATACCAACCTATCAACAGTTATTTCCCGGTTAAAATTTGATTCCACCTATCCACCCCGACCACCGACTTTCTCCTTTGTTCCCGTCATAATTACTACGTCCGCAAGAGGGCTTTGTCCCTTAAATATAAAAATAGGTTGTTTTGTAGTCTCCAAGCCTAAGGCAAGCTCATCAGAGGTTTTTAGCAAAGCTCCGTTCAGAGCCACGAGCCACAGAGGCCATTATATAACTGTTTTCACAGGCTGAGAGGTTCTCCCTGGGACTAGTTAACTCTTTTTTATGTGTAAAACTAGTGAAATAGTCATTTAAATACTATAAGATGCCAACATTATTTGACCACAGCCCAAAATACTGCCTCAAACATCACAGAGTAGCATCTTTTTTACACCGTCCATACAAATTGAACATTGTAAAATTCATAAACTTTATTAAGTGTTCTTGTAAGGCGGTGTGTTGTATTGTAAAGTGTCCCTGTTGTTTTACCCAGCCTCTGTTTATTTTTTATCTGTTTATCAGTGAAACCCTAAAATGCAAAGAGACACAAAAAAAGATGCATTGGACAGGTGATACAAGAATACTCAATTATTGCTGTGATATTATAAGGTATAAACACACACAAACCCCAATTTACATTGTAGAAGTTCAGCTAACAGACCTATCCACAGAAACCCGTTCAGCAACCAATGTCATTATGAAAATGCGTAAAAGCAGAAATATTGGGGTTAATCAGCTGCTCTGAGTGTATTATAAGACAGACACCGGAGAGCAACATGGTTTCATGTTTGATGCTGAAAGCACTTTGTTCTCTTTACGTTTCTGTCTGCACCGGTGGTGGGAGTAGCTCTCTGGAGGCGTCTAATTCTGACAGCTTTAGTGTCTGTCATGGGTGGGGTGGCTGTTGCTTTTGTATCTGGAGATGTAGTCAATTATTCAGGAGGAGAATTGAGCTACTTAATGCTCTCTTGATGTGACACCGTTGATTTCGGGGAAGAAAACAAAATGAGAAAGACTTGCCGTTTGATTTCGTACATTCCCTCACCCTTGGTGCCCTCTTGTAAATCGTATTGACTCACGCACGGTAAAATTATTGATTTAATCATGACAGAAATGGGAGACGGTTGTCACTATGTCTCCCTGAAGGGTTTAACCTGGTTAGATGTCAGATCTTTATTAACAATGTCCCTGCTGTTTTCTGTCTCTTTATTGGTAAATCCCTGTGGAAGATCAAAACTTCAATGGTGCAGTCTCTTTATTTCTCGAAAGACAAACTCATTTTTACAAGACATTTTGTAAAAAAAGATGTTTATTAAAAGATAAGACTTTCTAAATGTGAATGTAAACAGAAAAAAAGAAATAAGAGATGACTGTACAGAGAAAAAAAAAATAGAGTGCAGGGGTGGATAAGGGTCCAAATGCTTCGGACTGAGTTCAAAGTAATGAAGTAATTAATGAAGGTGACCAAGTAATTTATCCTCTAGATGTTTTCTATGATTGAGGGAACAAGAAGAAGACTTGAGAAGGGTTATATGCAAATAACCCGAGACATACAGTACATACTGTACATAGGTATATCTTTATTTTTTAATAACTTTAGTTT
>NC_048414.1:4796298-4836405 GCF_013103735.1 Etheostoma cragini | reverse complement strand
ATATATATATATATATAAATAATTTTTTTAATCCAGAAACACGTAACAAAACAGATTGCCCTGACATTAGTTATTTGTAGTTATTCATGAGTTCTTACTGAAATAATATAATAATTTGTTTTAATGTCACAAAAGATTTTTTATTTTTTATCGGCCATTATAAATACAGATCGATTGGGAAATGCATAATATCGGTCGGGTTCTACAACCGACTGGCCTGCCATAAATCCACGGATTCCTCTTCTTTGATATTTATTTTAAGATCCTAGTTTTAGGAAGAAAGACAAATCTTAATATGGCCTCGGTTTCCAAATTTATTTAATACAATAAGAAATAAAAATACTTTTTTGCTGTGCCGCCAGTAGGGCAACAAACTAACATTTTCTTTTCCAGCACTGATTCTGTTTAAGGTATCTGCTGACACGAAGTACCAATTATTTCCCCCCATATTGAAAATCTCACTGTGTAGAATCCAATCGAGTATTGTTTATGTAAAGTAACGGTAAACTAAAAGAATAAACTGTATTTATTAGGCACTTTTCAAAGCAAAGTTAAAAAAGGGTTTTTTCATGGCTGAAAGACAATTTAGAAATAAAATCCTGGATGTCAATGAGGCAAATACAGTCAAGATGATTAAAAATGATACAAAAATAAAATGGAATACCCAGTGTTAACACAGTGGCCTGTTACAACCGAGAGATGAGATAGCTGTAAAGTCAAGCCCAAGATTTCAATATTCTTTCAGTATTGACAAAGAATGTTGGGTTTTTGTCAGTGCCATTTCCAACACCCAGTGCATTTAATCCATGTTTGCAGCTCAAAATAGTCTGCCAAGCCACTGGGACATGTTCAGTCAGTGTTTTTTGCCTGACAGGCTGTCTACACATTGGCCAGCCTGTTTGGTATTCAGGTAGTTAATTGGCTGTTTGGTTGTCACCAAGCGGAGTGTTTGACGGAATCAGGTTAGCAAAAAGCAGTCCATTTGTAAAAGGACTGCCTTTGTCCAATCCCTCGGGGTATTGCAATGACACACCACACACTGTGGCAGGAGCCAGATAGATAGAAAACTCTCCTGTTTTTTTCCCCGAATTCTGTTTTGTGGATAGTTTTACACCTCAGGAATCAAAAGAAAATGTTCATCTTGCATGTTAACATTAATGAACATATTAAAGCAGAACTTGTTGGTAGTTTATATGGATGATGTTTCATTTAGGAGATAGTTCCTGTTGCGCCGGAGGTTCCGTCGGATGTTCCTTATTTCGGCCGGATGCCACTCACTTTCTGCTTTTTTGGGGTTTGCATTCTAAACACTAGTCAAGTTGGAAACATTCTCGAAGCTAGAACTGACAATTAAATTATATTTGTCTTTTTTTTGGAATAAAATTCTCATCACATACTCAACAACCAATTCGCCTCCCTATGTGCACGTTCCACCATGAAGTTTCTTTCCGAGGCTGTTTTGCAGAGGCGCCGTTGCTGCACTCGAGACTTGGCGCCACTCAAGACTATTGTGATTGGTTCACAGAAATGCCTATAAACCAGAACACCTTTTTCTCCTTTCTGAGAAATGTTGTATGGACACACCTCAGATGTGCTTTGGAGATAAGCGAGACTAAGTTGTTCGTAACCTCTGAGTTATACTGTACAGTATGTACTATATACAGTATGTATTTGCTGTAAGCTACCAAGTTGACATAATGAAGTGCACAATTTTGGGCAGCAAGTAACGACTATTTTCATTATTGTCTAAACTGCAGATTTCAGATCAATTGTACGGTGTATAAAATGTCAAAAAATGGTGACGTGTTCAAGGTGATATATTGTTTTATCTGAAAAACCCAAATATACTTAGTTTACAATTACATAAAATACAGGAAAGCATCAAATCTCACAACCAGCAAATGATTTCAACTGTTGTACAGTGTTCCTGCTGGTCCATTCACCATCATACAACAATACAAAATCTAGTCCATCCTGTTCATCATTTAAAATTCTTCATGAGATATGCACACCCCAGCCCACGATTTTGAACAAATAGCGCCATTGGTGAATTGTACATTACTAAAGCAGGGTTGTGTCTAAGCTAGATTGTTGTTTAACTAATGAGTCGTCAGTTCTCCTATTGAGGATATATAAGATGTTTTCCTCTTTACTTTGAAAGACTTCAGTGGTGCCACCTTCACACATCTATTTGGTATTGAGTCTAGACACAATGTGTCTGCCTAACTGGTTGTTATATGTACAAATCATGATTATAGATGCAAATTGTTAATGCTGTTGTTTTGCAAACAAATGTTTATTAGCATTTCACTGCACACAATGTTGCACATACAATTAAATCACATGTAAATCTAAATTAAGTAAAATGAGAATAAAGTTGATTTTTAGATGCAAAAGGTAATGCCTGCAGTAGGGCTGTCCCCACTGTGCTTCGACGCTTCAGTACTTCAGCGAATATTTGAAGCTTCGGTGGTTGAGGCTTTTAAAGAACAATGATGCAGATGCATTACAATGATTTTTTGGCAATTTCTGTGTAACATATGCTATATTACCTATTAGGTTCTTTGAATACAGCTACAAGCAGAATCCATTTTCTCATGATGTATCACCTGTTAAATGTATGCATCCGTCCCAGTCCTTGGCATTTTCATAGAAAGTGCAGATGTCTTTTTATATGCTCTTGTTCTTTTGGCAACTGTAAAGACATTTAAGGCAATGAACCAAGCCTTCCCCACTCAGCAGTTCTGCTCTTTCAATTTACCTGTCATTAAAAGTCAACTATTGACCTTCACTGCATGACCATGTGACATTTCCAAACAATGGGAAGGCAATGACAGAAAGATGCATGTGGCAAGCATGTGGAGAATTTCCTTTTTCCCTTCAAAGCAAAAGGCTTTGTGGAGCCTGAATGCCCTTAGAAACACTCCTATTTTTTCAGGCGTCACTCTCCCTGCCCTGTCTTACAGTAGTGCCTCACTGCAACTGCCACCCTCTAAAATCAAGCTCATTATAGCGCACACTCAATGGTAGTATAAAATGAGACCACTTATCAAAAACTAAAAGTTAAGCCATGGGCAAAATATTTAATACCTCTGAATGGGCTGTCCACTTTTCGAGTTATTTTGCAGTGCGTCCGTTCCAGTAATTTGATCTTTTTGTCTCTCTGCATGCTTGGTGTTTTATTCTCAATCGTCTTGTTTTATGATTCAATTTATCTCACCCTTATATATGTGTCTGTCTCTGACCTTTGCATTGACACGTTTTTGCACTTAAGTAAAAACAGTAAAGCGTAACCTTGAATTTCACTTTGTGTCACAATTGCCATTGATGGACCGACAGTGAGCTCTTCATCTGTTCCCGGCAGTATCTGTCAGGCCATTCACTGTCAAGGCCCTTTGAAGGGATTATCAGAATCCAAGGGAATCTAGTTCAGGGACCAGAATAGAAGAGATGATGAAATACCTCCTGGTATTAATTCAGATACAAAGCTAATGGGTTGAAGTGTATATCAATTTGATATGCGCTTATCTACAGCAGTTCAAATGCACTGTAAGGCATGATTTGCAATGCAAATTCATTAAGCCATTTGAGTCGATAAGCATTATGAGCTAATCGATCTTCATTTTTGTTTACTACTCTCTATGGGCCTACAGAGACAATATTCACTATGCAATTGTTTGTAATATTGAAAGGAGCAGCGGCAATGTTAATACTTTGGGAAGCCTTATTTGAATGCCTGCTTCCAATTAAGGAGGTAACTTATATTAACATATTCCAGTTATTAGCTGACACTCATAGAATAGTGCAATAGAATAAGATTAACTTTACTTTAATATAAGTAATACATCTAAAATGACAGGACACTGGTAGCAAGTTCAGCTAAATTGCCCTGGCAGAATGACTAGAATTATTAAAGTTCTCATATTATGCTCATTTTCAGGTTCATAATTGTATTTATAGATTGTAGCAGAATAGGTTTACAAGGTTAATTAAAAAAAACAACCATGTTTTTGTTGTTCCACACATTGTTGCACCTCCTCCTTTCACCCTGTGTGTTGAGCTCTCTGTTTAAGCTGGAGAGTGAGGCATCTCACTTCTGTTCCACCTTTGTTGGGAGTCGCACATGCGCAGTACCTTGTTCAGCACTACAAGCTAATTGGAAGCAGAGTAGGAGGGCAGCTAAGCGAGCATAAGTCACGGAAGTAAAGGCTGGACTATAATAGAGCTGTTTGGAGCAGTTTGTGAACAGTATTTCCTGTTGGAGATGGTAACTCCCTTTGGGGTGGACTTTGTGTTTTTTCACTTTGGAAGCTATTACCTGCACAAAAAAAGATATATAACACAATAGAGGAAAAGGAAAACTCTGAAAAGAATAATATGAGCACTATAAGCAAGTCGGAAAGGTTGGTAAAATAAGAATATGATCAAATTCTAGGTAATTGAGGAGTGAAATGAGGGAACGAAAATAATTTCCAAGGCAGACGGTGATGTGAGGTGCTCTAAGAGACTTCAGTCAGTGATGGAAGATAGAAGGTCTCTGTGAGTCAGAGTGCTGCTCTGTCTTCACCAGTAATACAGGGTAACAGAAACGTATGAGGCCAAAAGATAAAGCTTTTCTCAAAGAAAGCTTTATCTAAAAAGTTAATATTGGCTGTTTTTTCCAAAACATTAGTAATTTGGTTATTTACTGTATAGCCACTAATCTCACATTCCCCCTTCATGGAAGAACTTGACTAAACATGCTTGGAACTGCACTTTTTTGGTTTTCCTGTTAACATAAGTTGTGATTGTGCCTGGTACATTTTTTTGGGATAACTTCCATCGGGGTTCCAAGCAAGCCGAGCCAATACTAAAAGGTGGAGTTCACTTCAGACCACTGATTGGCAAGAAAATTGTCCCTAGAATCCTGGTGAGACATGGTCTCCTGTGTCCTGCAGAAACACGGTATTTTGGAAATGCCAAGCTACTGCCAATAGTGAGAGCAGCCCTCGAAACCCCGCTGTGGTCAATTCCAGCGATCCAGCCAATGTGACATTTACGATGCTGTTACGGTAGTTTCACACATTGCTATGAAGCTCAGCTAAGACTACCGTCTACGTTGGTGGGGTTCTATCTGCAAAGGAAAACAAAATCTAGACCTAGTACCTGGTACCAAAAGTGAGTCGAGTAGCTGTACCATGTTGTGGAAATGCAGTATGAGTAGAATTGGGAGATTTCTGACTATGGCACATCCCATTGGTAGGAATAACAAAGACACATGGGCAATACACACCGCTATCATCCCATACCTTGCAAATAGGGATGTAACCGTATGAAATTTAACCATACGGTTATAGTAACCAAAATTATCATGGTATTTGGAAGTGTGTTCAATATGTTTAGGCCGACGCTAAATTTTTGTTTACATTCAAAATGGTTTGAGGAAATATGTGCCTTCATATTTTCAATAAAAATTGTCAATTCAACAAATTGTCATCAATAATGTCTATATAATCTAATTGGCTACATACGGTAATAACGGCAAGCTGGTGTTGAGTCTGAAGCGCAGCAACCCATTGATGCTGCTGTCGCTGCTACGTCACTCGAATCATTGGTCTGATTGGTTGAAAGACTTTCCTATTGCGCCCAGAGGCATTTGAGTGGCGTCCATTGGTGACGCCCCTTCGGAAATGGGCTGTGAATGAACCTTCCCCAGACCCGCTCAGTTATATCTGAGAAGGGGCTGGTGTCAACCTGGCTAAGTTGTTAGTGGCAAAATACTGACAAATACTTAAAGTTCTAAAAAAGGAACACTTATTCATTGCTTACTTAATAGCATCCATACTTTCATATATATTCATGTGGGGCATATTTATTAGATAAGATAAAACTTGTGCTAGGTTTTTTGAAGTGTCAAGAAAGGTGGGAGGGTGGTGGAGGAGGTTAGGAGTCCTACTCTAATAGGATTAGTTTGCTGTGTCACCTCATACCTGCCAATTGTCACTATCAGCTCCTTACAAGCTCCAGAGCTTTCATACAAGGGTGAATGTAGTGTTAGGTGTTTTCTCATATTTTCTGAAGTTTTTTCAACTTAATCTGACACCATGATTGGTATTGTAGCTGCAGAAACAGACTGAGCTGCTGGTGAAGGGTTGGCCTTCAAAGAGATGATCAGGATCTTGTGATGTCCAGTTAGCGACCTGTCTTTTCAAAGTCAAGCAGTGGAGCTGTAGTGACAGCCTGTGTTCAGAGAAAAAAAGAAAAAGTGTCTTTAATGAAAGAGACACAAGAGCATTAAATAACTCCCTTCATCTTTTTTCCCCTATTCTCAAGTTTCTCTGTGTAATTGAAAATAATTCTTGTAAGTTTTTTTTGTCTGTCTGTGTGGTTGTAAAAACTGCCCGGCTTTGAACCTGAGCCTCTTCCTAGAGGGAGAATGAGCTCATGTGACTTGATTTACAAAAGAGGTGAATAATGCTGTTTCTTTTCTACTGAGCATTAGATTCTCAATGCACAAAGAGTTTTTCTAAGTAAAGGATTGTGTTTTGTGTTTGACCAGAAAAGTACAATGCAAATTAGCCTGCTATTGTGCCAGCCGCTGATCTCATTACGAAAGCCCATACCTTTTCACACTCACACATGCATGTCTACATCTGCAATGTCAGTGATACAATTATCCTCTGTAACCATTTCCATAACCCACAGGTTGAGATGGTGCTCTTTATATTGTTGTTGCATGTCATTACTATTTACTGGCCAATTTTTCCAACAGGATCATTAGTTTCATTCTGTGTTGTGGATTTTGCATGCCTTGCATACCAATAGGGCTCTGTGTGTGTGTGTGTGTTTGTGTGTGTGTGTGTGTGTGTGTGTGAGTAGTTAGTAATTAGTACTGCCATTCATAAATACCGTTATAGAGACAATTACACTTTAAAAAGGTAAATAGATGATCTAAATTTCCTATTAATCTCGAGCTGTACAAAACATATTTTTAAAATGAAAATTGCAAGGTGAAAAAGCAAAATTTCCAAATCGCAAAAGCTGTGATTTTTTTAAAAAATCGGAGCTTACATTATAAACAGTGTTTCGACAAGCTAGTGAAGGTTTTAGATGGCTGGTGTTTATTTCCACCTGTTGAAATTATGGAAGTTGCAAGTCAGTAAAGTTGGTCAAACTACAAACCACAACTCTGGTTAGTATGTTTTATGCACGCTGGTGTGAGGACCGAAAACTCAGCCAATCATGGTTTCCTCAATACTCAAGACTCTTGGGTAACTCTATCTCTAAAAAAAAGTGTGTCTCTTACTGTTAAAAATAGTCTTTCTTCAGTTAAACGATCTAGCGGACCCAACCATGTCAGTTTCAGATAACTAGTTAACTGCTACCTACCTAGCTAGGTAGTTTGACTAAATAACGGAGAGCTAGTAGGTAGTGAGCAGTAGTGTGAATCTCACTGTTGCAGTTTAAAGTGCCCATATTGTTTAGTGTTTAGATCTCTGTTTTTGCTACAGAGTGAGACATCTAACTTGTTTTAGCAACAGGGTGAGACATGTCACTTCTATTCTATCTTTGTTGGGATTCGGACATGCACAGTAGCTAGGTAAGAGCACATCAGCTGGATAACTCTTTCTCCAACTTTGGTCAACAAGACAGGATTAGCTGGGAGACTTCTTCTAAACTTGTGGGGCACTTGTGGAATACCTGCACAACAGGGACATTGAAGTAGTGATTTTGTAGGTTATTGTGTTCTAGTGTTTGTTGTAGCGGTGTTTTGCCATTGAGAATGAGCTAGCATGCTATCGCTAGCATGTTCTACGGTTAGTCACCTCATCTTGGCTAGTTACGTAGAAAGGCGTGGAGATTTTGAAAAGCTCACCCAGAGACTGAAGACAGAGGACATTCAGAAACCTGTATCTCACTCAAAACAGCATGGATAGTTTTTTTCCCCAAGTATGTATGCACGTGGAAGCACCAGAGACACAAAGTAACACCCCAAATCCATCAATTTTTTCATAATATGGGCACTTTAAATTCTTTAACCTGAAAGTTCTGAAATGGAGCAGATGAAGAAGAAGATGAAGAAAAAGAAGATTATAAGATGCCTGTCCTGTCAGTCGGTGATGCTGAGATTAGTGCAAACAGCTAAAGTATAGAGCTGTCATCAGTCATATGTCATCAGTCAGATATCAAAGTTTTTTCCTAGTATCAACAGCAGGTTGCCGTTATTACCTTATGTAACAATTAGATCATTATAGACATTATTGATGACAATTTGTGAATTGACAATTTGAATTGAAAATATGAAGGCACATACTTTCCCCAAAACATTCTGCTTTACTTTACCCTGTCTTGTCCATTAATGAGGTGGCATTCAGGGCAGTAGCTAAAATATCGCCAACAGATATGTTTTTTAATTTCCTCTTCATAGTCTTTTTATTTGATTATGCAAAGACATGTACTTCAGGCTGTGGGAATCTTAGTTTGACTCCTGTTGTTTGGCATTAGGGCATGCCTTGAAGAAAGTGTCTTTGCTTTCCTCTTAAATGTGGGTCTGATCCAAAATATTAAAGAATTCATCTAACTGTGGTATCTTTTTCTAGCTTGTGAGATGGAGGGATGAGAGGCCTCAAGGCATGATGAAAGGAAGCTCAGGGGAGATGTATTAATAGGTGTGTGTGTGTGTGTGTGTGTATATAGATTGGAGAATCTGGATCAAAAGAACCCTGGGGATATTCTCTCTCTCACACACACACACACACACCCACACACACACACACACACACACACACACACAGTCGTTTTTGCATCATTCAAGCTAACAAAGCTTCTCCCAAGACAGACGAGCACATTCTTAAATTATATGAGCGAGATGATCCTCATACACATTTAAATAGGTATAGGAAGCTCCCTCTACGGCCTCTTTGTTTTGACAGATTTTTCGCATCTAATCAGTCTGTTTTTTTTTTTATCTCGAGACATGCAGCTTGCGACTGCTGATGCAGAATTGCTGATTCTGTTTGATTTTCGACCAGCTGTATGATTGATCCAGTCCTCTAGAGAAAACTAATATGGATTGACACCAGACAGTGACTGAACACAGGCGAGGTGGAGGAAATGACCAAGCTAGAGATTGTGTCTAATATTAGAACGAGAGAAAGTGTGTGCGTGAGAGCGCGAGAAAAAAAAAAAAAGAGGCCAAAATTGAACGTGCACTTTTTAATAGGGTTGTAATTGTCAAACTTTTGCTGACCTAAACTAATTGTCATATTGTTTAGGGGTGTACAATTCAGAAAATGTCACAACTTGATTCTGATTATTAAGCTCAGGAATTGATTCAGTATCCATTTTTGACACAAAAACTATTCTTGATTTATAAAAAAAAAAAAAAGATCACAATAGGAAAATGTTAAATTTTGCTTTTCGTATGTATGTATGTATGTATGTAGGTATACATATTCATATCCATATTATTCATGTGAATTTGTTTATTTTAATATCCATGATGTATGTGTATGTTGTGTGTGATGTCTGTATGCTACTGGGACCTTGAGTTTCCCCTTGGGATCAATAAAGTATCTATCTATCATGTGATTGCAGTAGACATACAATAAAAATAATTCTATGAATCGATTTTGAATCATAGAGCTTACATCGCTTACATTTTTGCACACCCCTAATATACTTAGCTGCTGAGACGGGTAGTAATAAGGCTTACTGAGGTGTATCTTAACGGGTGGCGTGCTCTCTACAGTCTCTATTGTATTTTAATTTGTCACCTTCCTATGGGTAAGACAAGTTATCTGTGATTTCTGTGGAAAATCTTCACAGAATCATCAAGGTGAAAATAACAGGTCCTGGAGGTTCTACGTCCAAAACAGAGATTTTGCTGCAGAGTTAGATTTTAAAGCCAGTAAGGTAATAATGAAATCAATGGTATTGACTACCAACTAGGTTTGTTATGTTTGTGCTGGTGGGTAGTGGTTTCTATTGAAAGAAAGATGGAAAAGGTGCAGGTGACTGTTGTCTTCAAGGATTTTCAGAAACATGGGCTCAGATGTAGCCTCGACACAAGGCAAAGGAGGTTGAGGTGTGGGTGTGTTGGTGTGTGTGTGTGTGTGTGTGTGTGTGTCTGTGCGTGTGTGCATTTACAAGCGAGCAGCTATGAAAGGGTTTAGGCTGTAAAAGCCTGATAAGCCGAAACCCAGACCAAATCACACTCCTGCCATCTCACCCACTGACACAATGATTTGACACAGCTGTCAATTGTCTGCAAGACGACAACCGCTGTGTGTGTGTGTGCTGTACGTCCACATATATTTGTGTATTTTTACAATAATTGCTGTGTGTGTGTGTCTCTCATTTGCACATGGATAAATTCATGAATGTGTATATAAAGATCTTTTAATTTGTACCTTACATCTGTGCGTCAGTGAGGCTGTGCAGAAGATAGTCCACCTCTCATGTTTGTGTGTTCATGCGGGGGTGGATAGGCGAGCAAAGGTGCAGCCAGTCCACCTGCCTCTTCAAACAAGGAGAGTAAAGACAGAGACAGAGGATGGAGAGGGGGAAGGAGCCGGGTCCCCTGTGTTTCCCATCCCTGATTAGATTGGGCTGGAATTAAATTTTCCAACAAAAACAAACGGCAAGAGACAGACAGGCCCCCCTCCTTCCCTCCCACCGCCTCTGTTCTTTTTATGTCTCCCAAGTCCGCGCCACCCCCCTGTACTCCATCCATCCCTCCCTCCCTCCCTCCCTCCCCACCACTCTTTTCCTTCTTATTTTGTTTTCTCTTTTTTTTGCTCTCACCAAGGCAAAGAGGACTGATGTAACCAGCCAATTAAACCACAACGGATGAGGTTTCTTCAGGCTGTGTGAATAAATTCCAATCTGTACGATGTCTGCGATCAGCAGGCAGGCATGTGCGACTCTTCACACAACACGTTTTTGGAAAAATGTGTCTGATTGGGTTTAAAACCCAAATTTGTTCTTTTAACTGTCAGATATAACAAAAAAGGCAGCCATTTATAACAGTTGAGAAGGAAAAAACCAGAGACCTTTTGTTTTTAATTAAAAACAATTAGTTGATTATCAAAGTACTAGAACTAATGAACTAATCATTTCAGCGCTAGAAGCAACTTGTCCTTGCGACCGCTGTATCACACACACGTGTCAATGAGTTGTGAACAGTTCTACCAAAGAGTAAAATGGGAGTTCAAACAACAAGCTAAGTTGAAAGAAAACTTGTTCTTTCTCACCCTGTTAATCACTGCGTGCCTCCTACTGTAGCTCGGAAGCCACTTTGTTAGGGGGACTCTGGATCTTTGTATTCTTTACCAGTAATTGCCGGTCACATTAATACATGGATCGTCATGATGTATTTATCCAGATCTTTTCACTTTAACTTCTGTATGGTTTGAGTGCCTAAAATAAAGCAAAATATCTCAAGTGAAAGCTCCATATACAGGAGGACCTCGCCAGTAAATCTGTTTTCTATTCCATTAATTTAGTCAAATTCTGCGTGGAGTGGACACTGATCAGAACTGCCAGCTGCTTTTTGATAGCCGGGAAAATTTTGTTAAGTGGGTGGGATTAACGCCTTGAACAAACGTGGCCAAACATTATTTATCTGCGTTAGTGTTTTTTCCCCATGGCTGATCGGAAACCGGCTCTTGCAAATGTGACTGTCGCAGCCTTGTAAAATGAGCCTCCTCTCATTAGGATGAGGGCTTTTCACTTCACACGGGACAGTGATGCAAGACAATAGTAAGAACGTCATAACAGCGTGTAAGATGTCATGAATAAACGAGTATACACTGCCAAATCAGTTTCCTCTTCATGTATTATCTGATGTCCACCTTCTGGACCAATAAACAACTTTTTTTTAAAATCAAATTATCGGGGTTGGGAAGTGGAAATGACTTTTTAGTGAATACAAAAAGAAAACAAGTACTCATGAGCTAATCCAGCTCCCTGTGGGAACTTGTTTTTTCTATCAGTTTTCACATCTGTCTGGACTTTGACCCGCAGTGAGTGAAGCTGTCGTTTTGCCAGCTATGGTGGCTGTGTCACCAGCCTATCCCCAGGTGGATTGGAGTCACCCCCACAGCCGGGGCGCGCCTGCTGCCCTGCTTAGTGGGGCAGTGGAGTAGACCAGCTCTCCCGGGAGCCGCCGGCACAGAGCTGACCTCTCACCTGCAGGCTCCATGTGCTGGTTGGGAGGTTTGAGTCAGACTGTCGGCTGCTGCTGGGAGTGACCTGCTGTTCACTAAAAACAATCTGCATCTGATTTTAGCTCTCCTTTCCATGGACGATTTTAGACCCTTTTAGTTTTTCAATATTATAATTTTTTTTTTAAATAAGTTTATCAATCACTGTTAGTGACTGAGGACAAACAATTACAGGTTCAAAGGGCTTGAAACAGGTTTAATATCCTGTGTCTCTGATTCTGTGCACCTGTAACCCCGTCAAGGAAAGAGTCAACAGAAACGTCGTTTTGGCCAATCAGAGTTTTGCTGAGTCTCTATCTTATCTGTCGGAGGGAGAGAAGGAGTGCAGTTGTGAAGTTTAACGTTGGTTGTTCCCAGAGAAGGAGTTGGTCAATTCATGGCGCAGATCAGAACCCAAATTGAAACATAACAAACTTAAATTGCTAAACAATAGATCATTGTGTCAAAATGGTTGTTATTACTGTGATTTATATAGTCTCAGGTTGAGTTCTGTCATAGTCTTGGCTGACGTTGTTGTTCAGTAGCTAGCTCAGATTATTAGCTATTCTAAATTGACTGATTTAGCGGGGGGGGGGGGTGGGTTAACCCTTTAACATGCACTGTATTATGGCCTGAGCCCCCCTAAAGATCTGATCCTGGAACCGCCCCTGCTCCTTTCTATCTATCTTTCTCATCCCATCAGTGTTTTCTATAACATTTTCTCACTTGTATTACTTCAGTCTTTTAGTCTTTTTTTCCACGTGGGCTGTGTTTACATGCACTTAATATTGTGACTGTTGAAAATATTCAGATTAACAGTACAACTGAGCCATTTGCTTATTGGGCTGGACACAATCAAAATCACGATGTTATTGCAAGTATTTCCATCAGGATATGGCAAATATATGCAAAATCACTTACAAGAAGGATGTTCTATGTTCAAGCGGAAATAATTAGTTGATAATGGCAAAAATGCCAAGCATTATCTAGTTCCAGTCTCTTAATTGTGAGGAGTTGACATAGTGATAGTGAAATAAATATATAATAAATAAAGAAATAATTAATTTTTTGCACTTTAAACCGTCGCTTGGACAAATCAAGCAAACTGACGACGTCAACAAAATCGTAGATTGATTATTGAGAAAATCATTGTCAGATTAACCAATCATAGAAAAAGTCATTCTTCTTTGGTTATAAATAACCAAAGACAAAACTCCTTGACAAATATAAAACTGAAATTTCATGGAATTGTTTAAACGGTATCATAATATAATATTCTTAACACATTCCATTGAAAACCCAATGCGTGAATAACAAAACCCAACCATTGTGACAAAGCTAGAGAGAACATTCTTGATCTCAGCCCAGCCCTAACCTGCATGAAAGATATTATGTTAGGCCTCTGTTTATAACCAGTGTACTCTACGTATTTCCTCGTGACAATAAAACCATAGTTATTAACAATCGTAATTGTCCTAGCAAAGCTGAGGTAAAGGAGTTTACATGGGCTGTGTCAGGTTTGCATTTGGGTCTGAAATTACACCATAATCACATTTTGTTTGTGCATGTAAACACATCAGGGTCTCTCATCCCACACATTCTGTCTCTCTCTCTCTCTCTCTCTCTCTCTCTCTCTCTCTCTCTCTCTCCCCCCCCTTCCCTCTCGTCCTCTCAGCGGTGTGTATCCTGCCAGACGAGCATGAGGCGGGAAAAGGAATGCAGCTCTACTCTGTTTACCTCTTCCTCGTTGTCTCGCTCTCTCACTCCTGATACATTCACTGTCTCTCTCCGCCACCCCCCTCGTCTCTCTCTTTCGTTTTCTGTGAGTATGCTCAGTCATTCAGCGCTGTGCACTGTTGTTTCGTGAGGGTGGAGAGCCGGTAGGAAGCCTGTGATTGGGAAAATAAGCGCCTGTGCCGGAGTCGACTACCTCAGAGACAAACTAGATACAGCGGAGGAACGCAGGGGCTGTGGATTTTAACCTGCTCATGTTAGGAAGAGATGGATTTGTGGGGCCTTTAAACTTTGGGGAGAATGCACTGCATGTGTAAAAGACATAAACAGAGCATCAGGGATTGCCGGAGAAGCGGAGGTCTCTGAATTCTTATCTTGGACACTGTGTGATAGATCTGCGCCTGAGAGGTGGAAAAACCCTGCCAGTGTGAGTCAAATCATTATGATGTGAGTTTGAGACATATATTACGCACGATTTAACTGGCAAAAAAATACAGCTCAGCAAGGTAAACCTCAAAGACATCTGTTACACATGTTTTCACCTGAGAAACAAGAGAAAATGATTGTCTCAAGGCAGGAATAAAGGAGTAACCTGTGATGTCAGACTTCACCTGGGGCAGTCGTCTGAGACTCTGCTGAGCAGCTGTGGCATTGTTGAGACCGGGGGGGAAGGGGGGCTGCAGCAGACTTCATTTCCAGGTGTGTAAACCACACAAGACCTGACTCACCTGACATCATCCCTTCTCAGTAATCCCTGCTCTCCAACTCACCGCCACCTCTCGTTTCCTCCCCATGGAGCCACTCGAGGAGCGACAGTAGCTGATTAATGTGACTCCCAGCAGCCCGCGTCTGATTCCACAGCACCAGAAATAGAAAGCCAAAAGACACCACGGCGGCACTTGCAAACTGTCATCACATCGGATTAAGACAAGCATCATGTGGAATCAATCTGGATACTGCAATCACATACCTCACCATGGATATCCCTTCTACCATGCACCCTGCAGGTACGCTAACACAACCCCAACGTGCACCCCACAAACTCAGCTTCTGCTGTGCGTAACTTGTCAAAGTCGCTTACTTTTGCTTAGAGGTCTCGAGTCTCCTGACGCTTTCACTGCCTTTGCACATTGTGTCTGTGTATTTACCACGTTTACCATACCAATGAAAGTGATTCGGCCGGCTGTGTTGTTGTTTTTTTATTTTTGAGAATAGTTATTACCATTTGGGTTGTTGTTCTTTTTATTTTTGAAAATAGTTATTACCATTTGGGTTGTTGGTCCAGTGAGGCTGATTTTATGCATCCATTCATTGCTAAGTAAGCCATTATTTTTTTCCCAAAGCAGAGGTTGTGACCAAACTGGTTTGTCAGGAATGTTTGTTTGGTGAACACAGAACCAGGAAACTGGTTTTTCCTGTGCAGAATAATAAGTAGTGAATAGGCAGGTTTACTGGTCAGTGGGACAATAGTGGCTGACAGAAGTGCTGAACTAATCTGTGATGACATTTCCCCCCCACAAACCCCCACACAGTAAGTAAGTTAAGTTTCTTAACCATACTGTTTGACTAATCCGTTTTCTCTCTTTTAAAATCTCTGAATTACAAGAGATTACATAAGATTTTACTGGTCCTCTTCCATTCTGTCTCTGGTCCACCCCCCTCGCGGCAGTAATGACATCACGGCATTTATCACAAGGTTTCAGATGTGACCCACTCTCAAATGAACACCATCAATCCTCATTCCCTGAGGGGAGAACAGACCCCTGCCCACGCCTCTCTTTCTGTCCGGTACTGTAATAGTCTTTAACGTGAAAAGGCTGCTTGAGCTCAACCACCAGAATACTGATTACCCATTACTAGGTATTTAAAAAAATCCCTATGTGGTTGAGCATAACCATATCTTAAAAATGAATAGCATTATAAAAAAACATATAACTCTCATATTACTTCCTGCTAGTGTGAACGTAGTGCATATGCATCATGAAAGCTTAGTAGTTGTTTATATATCTGTTTTGTCTATCTGTTCCTGTTGTGCACATAGTTAATGAGAATTTGCTAGTGCACTAGCAGCAAAAAGAAGGAACAGTAAAGGTGGTCTGCATCGGGGGGCAGGGGCCTTTAGCTGATGAGTGAGTCATACCTCAGACCACTGGGCAGGTCAATGACCTGTCAGATCAGCCAGTTTATGGCAGAGAGAGAGAGAGAGAGAGAGAGAGAGAGAGAGAGAGAGAGAGAGAGAGAGAGAGAGAGAGAGAGAGAGAGAGAGAGAGAGAGAGAGAGAGAGAGAGAGAGAGAGAGAGAGAGAGAGAGAGAGAGAGAGAGAGAGAGAGAGAGAATATCCAGGAAATAGCCCTGAGCTCCAAAACAAACTCACCACCGCTATTCACTCCCACTCTACTCTCTAATAATGAAGTACTCTGACTCACACTATGAATATTCTACCTGTAGCCCGAACACCTCATGTGTTCAAGTCAAATTTGTCATTTTTCTGCATGATTGCAATGGTCGACATGCTCAAGATACAGGATGCAGTAGTTAAAGAATCCAAATCAGTTTTATTGGCCAAATATACGGTAGTTGTTCACTCTCTATACATTCAACAAATAGACATGCAGTAGGAAACATTCAGTAGATAAATTGTAATATAGGCACATTTTCACATAATATACAAAATACAAATACACAAAAAAGACATATCAAGACAAGTACACATGGAGTGGCATGTAAAGTGCAAAAAGTAAAAGTGCAAAGTACTTTGCAAGATTCATATTAGAAGGAGATGATGTTTCCTTTATCTTCCAATTCTTATTTTTGTTAACAAATCAACGTCCTCCTGGCTGCTTCAATGCCGTTTGTACTCTGTCTCCCATCTTCTCATCTCGATTTTCTTTTTGGATTTACAGTCCTCTGAGGGAGTTTCTGTTCACCTGCACATGCCTCAATAATGGAAGATTGACTGCTTTGTAAAATATTGAAGTAAACACGTAGATCTCACTGACAAAAGAGGTATCATGCTTTTTGGTTTCCAGTTGAGCTGTTAAGGGGAACATTTTGCAGGATGCGAGGAAGCAGACGGCACTGAAATTGGATCTTAGTTTTTCCTTGGAGGACAACGCGATAAGGCTTCAATATTGCATTTGTCACTCCAATGCAATGATAATGTGTTCTAACCATTTAATCATGAGCCCCCTTCTGAACGGTCAAATGGCTGCTCATGTATTTCAAACTGCTTTTTTTAATAATAAAGGCTAAAATTGAAAACAGCACATAAAATAAGAGAGATAAAGGCATTGGCATTATAATTTAGCTCGTTCCTTGAACTCAGGGAAAGTTCAGCGATACTTTGCGGAGGCCGCTCTGGTTAATGATTCCCTCACCTGTCAACAGGCAACTGCCAGACTCTGCCACCTTTCCTCTGCTTGATCCAATGTGTTTACATTCAAATGACAAGGTGCTCATTCGCTGTTTGAGGAAGTCATTAGGCAGACTCCGTTGTTTGGTCCTCGTTAATCCAGCATAAGCCAGCAGCGTTGGTCAACCACAGAGGCTTAAGGTGAGCGTGAAGGCTTAATAAGGGCCTGCATGTGATTGCCTCAGAGTATTGATTGTCTGTGTGTGTGTGTGTGTGTGTGTGTGTGTGTGTGTGTGTGTCTGTGTGTGTCTGTGTGTGTGTGTGTGTGTGTGTGTGTGTGTTGCGTGGAGGGCTGGTAATTGAGTGTTGTGTTTTCTGAGTGGTCGTATTTTACGTGTTCTACCTATTGATGAAAAGTGTCGACAGGCTGAAAGTGAACATATTTGACAGGTGCAAGAATTGAATTAGTTAGACATACGTTTGTAAACATATCTTAGACAGAAACAGACAGTGTGGATTTATGTAGGAGTATTTATCGCGTCATATTACAGAGAGTATTCATCGGATAGATAGCGAATGAATACAAGATTGACGGGGAGTAAAAGGTCATGACACAAATTAAAATTTACAACACTGCATGTGTCGGGTTCCAAATCAGAGGTGTGAACCTATGTGCACTCTACTGCATATGGGGATTTTACTTTCAATAGTGTGTGCGTGTGGCCAGGTCAGCCACACGAGTTAGGGGTGATTTGGGCTGGTAGCCCAGCAGGGGGTGAATGGAGCAGATTGTCTGAAAGCCTTTGCCTCATCCACACACACACAAATACATACATACATACATACATACATACATACATAGGCACAGTCATTTTACAATACAACAGCTTCTAGCAACTCATAAATGACTTTAACAAAAGAGCCACCTCAACCTTTCTCAGATGTTTGGCTAGATAGATGGCAAAGTGTTTACTCACCCTCTAATCTCTAACGTGGACTGAATAATGTGTGATAAATAGAAACCCAGCAAGAAAAACTATTACAGTGGTGCCGCTTTAATGCCATGTCATTTTGTATTAAGTAACTAAATACATTTGCATAAAAGGATTTCTTGCTGGTAAAGTAATAAAGATGAGCTTCTCAGTGTAAAACCTCATCAGAAGTCAACGCAGAAAAAACAGTGGCGAGTGTGATAGGTAATAACTGTAAAAGGAAGGACACGGTAATGGTAGAAGAGGTTTTAAGGTGAGTGAGTACCAAAGAGACGGCTGAATAGCTTCAGAGGCAAGCATCTTAATTGACAGACATTTAAGACGATAATGTTCCCGACAGTTAGTAAAATGTCTTGTGAAATTAAAATCCTCCAACTCATTTGGAGAACTCTTTTTTTCCAATTTTGTTTGTGTGAATAAATATTAACCTGTGAATGCAGCTGCTCTTTATTACAGGCCAAAGTATGGTACAGTAGAAGATTGAGGGAAATATTTGACTGTGATATTGTTATGTAAAATGGCACCATTTATAATAAGAAAAAAACTGAATACATAGCCTGAAGCAGTGTGCATGTTGGCACCATTCAGCCAGGCATTAGAGAGTGTGCTAACTTTACATTGCCAACCACCGTAAACTCAAAATAGGACAGTTGAAGGTTGGAGCATGGATGATGTTGGGAGAAGAAAGAGGAAATGACCCCCGCATGTAGATTCCAGTACCGGGGAAGAAGATAAAAACTAATCTTGGATTCTAAAAGGAACCTAAAATTGTATTAAATGTGTCTTAAAGTTGAATAACACCCTGGTAAACAAACGCTTGAATGCATTGGGTATGTATTGTTTTAAATTAAAACAAAGACTTACAAACACAGTACAGTACAAGCTTCTGACCAAGCATCTTATCTTGGGACTCTCCACGAGAGTGTCATTCAGTCTCTGTAGCTTTCCTCTCCTCCCACTGAGTGTTGACACTGCTGCGGCTTGATGTGTGATGCGTCTGACACTTTTGACAAAATGAATTCCCTGCAAGTCACTCTCAGGCAGGGTGCCCTCATGTCACAGTGTGCCGGGTTGTCGCAGCAGCAGACTTGGATGAAGATTGCACTAACACTGAAAAGAGAGAGAGCTGTCATGGCTGGGGTTACTTTGACAATGTGGTTTGTCTGTGGCGGGGGTGATGCGGTGAAAGGATGGTGGGTTAACTGCTGATGTCAGTCAGTTTTCACTGCAAAGTCAGAAACCACAGGAAAGCAATAATCATGGTTAGTAAACATACACTGATCCGAAATGCTCACAAGTCCCTGATTAGTCAAGAATCAATTCTTTGAGCTAGAGTCCACATATTTAGCATTAAGCACTTCTAATGTTTAAGCCTTTTTGTATAATGTTTTTAAATCTCGTAACAGTTTTTGAATTTTTGGGGATTTATTTAATAATTAACAGAATAAATTAAAACAAGGTGAATCAAGATCGTGATTTTATAATGATTAATTGTGCAGGCCTTGTGCGTAACACTCCCAAAGCTTTGTACACTGAGTTTTAGTGACTTCCGATGGTAACCCGAAATATCACATGGATAACGTACTCTGGATGCAGAGCATACAGCCTGCATCCAAAACACCTGCACAACCCCGATGAAGCCAATATGACTCCAGTCCACCTCTGGTTTATTGGATTTAATTAACCGATTGGGACATTAAATAAATAGCCCTACAGTTCCCGATGGCCTGTGTATTGCAACCAATCAACAGCACGGCAGATTTAGCATCGCTCAAAGATTTAGCAAGAGCACCTCAATCTCACAATTACTGAATGTGTTTTTATCCCGCCGTTTTTCCATCTCGTGATTGGTCATCAAGGGCTCTTCCATAAGGCTGGAATATTAATTGATTGACTGATATGGACCTTGTTAGGACCAATATGGGACGGCCTTATAACGAGAAGAGTCTGTACAGATGTGCGCCACGGGGTGTTATAAATCAGAATGTTGGTTTTTGCGTATGAAAATTCTGACTTTTTGGGTTACCAAATCTTTCAGAATAGAATCTACGCATACGAATAAATGACGCCCCAGGATTGTTTTAGAGCGTCTTGCCTTTATTTACATAGCACATTTATAAATCAACTGAGGTTGACCAAAGTGCTTTACAAAGTAAAATACAACAATAATGCAATCATGCATACAAAGTATATCACAAAGAAGAAGAATAAATGAATACAAGTTCACAATATCTTTAACCACTCCCCTTTGGGAACAGGCTGAATAAATGTCATTTTTTTTGCTTACCCAGTTTCGTGCTATCATCTTGTTGTTGTTGGATGAAAAGCTTGCATTCATGTCTCAGTCTATAGGGGAACAATGCACATTCTGAATTCAAATTAAAGAATAAAAGACATTTCTGACAGTTTTGTAATGTCGGAAATTTCCCCTTGCTCATTATCCACCAAATTGACAAAACGTATCTAGAATATATTGTGCTCGGCCGGGATGGTAAATTAGTATGATGTCCAACACCACAAGCTAATTTCCCATTCTTAGATGGGACACTGTGCCTAAATGTCACCCTTCTTATAATTCTAGATGTGTCTCTGTCTCAACCTGTCTAACTCACGAGAAGTTGGTGGACATAAAAAGAAGCCACGTTTGTTTTCTCTACATAGCAGCCGGTCATGAAGAGTTCATTTAAGGTTTGGGGGCTAAATCTATCCCAGAAAGCAGTTGGTGGCGAGTGTAATCTGTGTTTTTTTTAACGGTGGTTTCATCACATAGAGTGTGTATGTGTGCTGTGGCAGGAGTGAGAGGATCAGGGCTAAGAGGATAGAAGACAGTCTGAATATTGCAAGATGAGAAGATATCTCTATCATCCAATAGAATTGCACCTAAAATCTTGCTGGATATGGGTTCATTACAGTCAAACGGTGCAGAGACCGGACAGTAGCCTAGAGCAACACTCAAAGGCTGCTGACTTCAAAGTCTGTTGATTTTGGTCAAATTTGAGCGGAGGCGAGACGCTGAGCCCTTTTTTGTTGGGGAAGTTTGGGTTTTGGGTTTCTGTGCCTCAGCCTTGGAAGGTTGGAGAGAGTCAGAGCCACTGACTGTAAGTGTTCAAGACCAAAATCAGTGCGTCAGGATTTTGTCCTGGTATCAGTGAATGTGTATGTATGTTGATGGATAATCACAGACTGGAATATGACAACTCCATTAACATGGTTTTGTTTTTGTTATTTTTAGGGATTTAAATTGATTCAAACATTTTGATATGAACAGCTATACAAACTTAAAATGTGAAGGTCAATGATGTTTTTGTTTGCTATGTTTTTTATGTTTGAACAATTTCTCCCGTCCAAAGGCCATAAGGTTGCAGGACAGTAGCTTTCTTCATTTTTAGGTTCATATTAGGATGATAATGTGTTGATGCACTCAAGGGAAGTTTTACCAAAGTGTGTTTATTTCTACTGTAATTATCTTATTAAAGAGTGAATGGTGTTTACCAGACAGTGTTAATGTAAATGGAGTCCACAGAGTCTACAGTCTCTCTGCTGGTTTTAAGTACTCTAGCAGTTTAATCAGTGATGTGGGCTTACTTCCATTCCAGAGCTGGATGTGTAGGCTGCTCTCCATTGTCCATCAGTCTTTCACTGAAACCCTCTGAGCTTGCCAGTCTCTCAGGTCTCACATTACACCTTGGCTGGCTCAGTTCGGTGGGCTGCAAAGCTCTAATCCTTGTCTAATCTGAGACAGCTTTGTGTGTAATCAAAGCATCCACTGTACATGTATGAAGAGGCGGGACTGTGTGTGGAAAAAAAGGAACACAGACAGGAAACACTATATGGTTCCTATCACCACTCACAGTCTGTGGCTGGCTAGCTCAGTTGGTAGAGCAGGCACACTTATAGAGGATTATTCCTCCACGCAGAAGGTCCAAGTCTGACCTTAGACGGTTTCCTACACGTCTACCTCCTCTCTCCCCAATCAATACATTTAGCATAGCCACCTCCATCGCACCTGCTTTCAAGGGAATAGTTAAACTTTGGGGGAAATGCGCTTAGTTTATTGACATACATCGGTCACATCACATGTCTGTGGGTTAACATGTCAGAGCTAATTCTTGGCATAGAATTTATACACTGACAGTTGCCAGCTTCCACATTCATCAGACATAGAACAACAGTAACATTCTGGAGTACAGTTTTTATTTTCCTTCTAGATTTGTTGTTGGCTGGCTGAGTAAAAATATCTGGGTCTAGCTAAATGCTCCACCACTTTGGTAAGTTGAAGAGTTTTCGTGTCTGTTGTTTGGTTCGCCGCAGGTAGCCCACAGTGGCTTTATCAGAACTTTATTGTTGGAAACTGCTGTTTACGGTTGTTGATGACGGCAGCTCACAAGCAACCATACGGTAAATGTGCAAAACTATGAGATTAATATGGCAAAAAATTGGTAGAAATCCAGGGATGTGGTAAACTATTATATCTTTGGGATTCAGTGTTAATATAAGAAATATTATTGCAGTTTTAGGATGAAATTTACATTTTAAATTTCTGACGTTCTGCTTAAAGAAGGCATTGGAGGCCATATAAGTGTGTATGTCTTACAAATCCATTAATCATACAGTAATCCCACTTTTGTGTGTGACTTTGTGAAGCCAAGTATAGTATGTTTAACACGGCAGTGAGGCGTTAAGTGCTGAAACTATCTGCTGCAGAAGGAAAACAGTTAAGTAGGACAAATGGGACAACCCAAACACATTTCCATCGCGTGTATTTCACTGCCCACATTGGCAACTCCAAACAAGAAGAAACTCTGTCTCGTTTAAGTCTCAGTGGACTCAGCAAGGGAAGCGTGGGCCGGAGCAGAACCAGAGTAATTCTCTTCAGTGTCAGTGGGTAGACCGGATTCCTCTCTCCACCTCCTTATGTGGCATAAAGTGCCATTATGTACCAAAGTTTTGCCACAGAGGTCCGATCTTTTCATATTTCAGCATCAGTTGCTCCTATTGTAAAAGTACGTTTGGGATATTGTGTCCGTTAAAATTAAAAAAAGAAACAAATGTGCAACTTGAGATTCAAAGTGCTTTGTAGTGCTTGCATTTATCCGCCTGCTCTGGAAACTTTTAGTTTTTAGGAACATTTGCATCTTGGGTAATAAATGCAGCTGCAGATCTGTGTATCCCTTGTGGCGGAGGATGTGTTCACATCTTTGAAACCAAGGTTCAGTGAAGTGATAGATGCTGCAGTCGCCAGTCCTATCAATACAGATGTAGCACTGATGAAAGTAGGAATTTCTGAATAAGTTTTCCTTTGGAGATTTGGTTAAAACATGCCTGTTGGGATTTTAAACTCCCTTGTCTGAAATAATCTGTTGGTTCAAATTTGAGTTGCAGTCTATAAATCACCACTGCTCTGTTTTCTCAAACCAATCCAGCTGAGTGAAGCTAGACTCTTGTGTTTGTTCATCACGTCTTGTTCGTAGAACTTAGCTTGAGGCTAGTTTTACTTTAAAGTTTCCCTGCTGACTATAGGTCGTTGACTGAAATACCCTAGATGTTACCATGGCGAGGCGTTCCCAGGCCAGGTTGGAGATATAATCCTTCCACCTAGTCCTGGGTCTTCCCCAAGGTCTCCTTCCAGCTGGACGTGCCTGGAACACCTCCCTAGGGAGGCTCCCAGGAGGCATCCTTACCAGATTCTCAAACCACCTCAACTGGCTCCTTTCGACGCGAAGGAGCAGCGGCTCTACTCCGAGCTCCTCTCGGATGACTGAGCTGCTCACCCTATCTCTAAGGGAGACGCCAGCCCCTCTCCTGAGGAAACCCATTTCGGCCGCTTGTACCATGGATCTCATACTTTTGGCCATGACCCAGCCTTCATAACCATAGGTGAGGGTAGGAAGGAAAATTGACAGGTTGATTGAAAGTTTTGCCTTGAATGAAATATGTATTTGTATGTAATACCGCACCTGCAGCACTTACTGAGTACCATGGCCGTGCCGATCCAGTGAGTGTTGAAGTTCACATCATCCACATCATCTGCAAAAAGCAACGATGAGATCCCCACCCCGCCGAACTGCAATTCGTCCCCACCCCGACTACACCTGGATATCCTGTCCATAGATACTACAAACAGGATTGGTAGCAAAGCGCAGCCCTGGTGGAGTTCAACCCTCACCTGAAACGAGTCCGACTTGCTGCTGAGAACCAAGACACAGCTCTTGCTTTGGTCATACAGAGATTGGATGGCCGTGAGAAGGGACCCCCTCACTCCATACTCCCCTAGCACCTCCTGCAGTTTTTCTAGGGTGTCCTGATCATACTCCCAAGCTCCCTTCAGGATCCTTCCAAAAGTGAAGATCTGATCCGTTGTTCCACGACCAGGACAGAATCCGCATGGTTCCTCTTCAACCTGAGGTTTGACCCTTCTTTCCAGCACCTTGGAGTAGACTTTACCAGAGAGGCTGAGAAGTGTGACACCCCTTTAATTAGCACATACCTTCTGGTCCCCCTTTTTCAACAGACACAAACATTGAAATCAGCCTTGAAATCCTCCTTTCTGTCCTCTCACTGGGAGTTACAAGACGGCCTGGGCTGGACAGCATAAGCACGTCAGCAGCACAACACAACAGCTGCGAGTTCTTCGTCAGTGTCTGGGTTCAGAAACATTTGGACAGCGCTCACAGCCCAACAGTCAATGAAGGGTTTAAAGTGTAATTGATGCTTTGGTTTGCAGTTGCATGGACAGTTTTGGTGAATCATGGGTTAGGCATGAGTAGTAGCAGGTGTAGACATGGAAGCATATATTTATCTGTCTCACAGACATCAAATGGACAGAGCTAGTTCAGACAATAAACTAGAGTTGTGGTGCTAAATGTTTTATTGACATGTTGCTCTCAGCTTATCCACAGACATTTTTACAATACAGGTCTCTTTTATGCTGTCTTGCTCAGTTTATGCCAGCAGATAGTCTCTGTGACAGATGGGCGATTGTAGAGTCAGACATTTGTTCTGCAATATGCTGTGACTCGGACAAAATACTTGCTAGACTACACATTGTGGCCTGACCAATAGTGGCTTGCTGTCTTTTACGACTTTCATTATGTACATATGTGATGGGGGGGGGGGCCTTCACACTTTCACCTTACAGCACCTATGAATATTAACATATGTAATCACATTTTTTTAGCCCGACAAGCCAGACCCAGATCAAGATGTTGGGTCTGGGAACTCACCATTGGCAGCGCTCAATCCGAGGGGCGGGATAATATGCTGTCTTTCAAATTCCCTCTGCGAGCAGTAGGATAGTGCTACAACTAACCCAAGCAACGCTTGTTGATAGAATACACTTTTGACGTATCCGGATCAGCAAAACTCCGAACATATCTTCTATTTTTAAGAATGACTTCTGTGCTTAACTCCAAGTCTTCCAGAGTCTTGAAGTCGGGTATGGCTGCAGCCTGGAGACCTCCCGTCCCATGCCTTCCCGACTACGTGGAACCGTCACAACGTTGCCGTCCTTATGTCAAACTCACCCACTGACTCTATTTGATTTGCCTGATCAGAATTTGAGTTTTCCAGCTCACAATAAAAAGGGAGGGTTGCTAGACTGACCCTGGCTGCAAATTACATTTGCTGCCGCTAGGGTTTGACGTCTCTAGATTTTATGAATGTTTTTTCAAATGTGAGTGAACCTGGGACTTTAATGTCACTTGGCAATAGAGGTGGTGAAGTCATTTTCTTTCCCAGTTTGTATGACACCTTCTTTGTTCCCATGTCTGTTGGTCTTTTGCTGGCTGTCAATTACTGGGAAGTTTTTATTAATCTTGTGCATTTTGTAATTTTTATGCTCAGGTTGTACGGTCACCATATGGGCGCTCTGTACAGTGTCTACAAGGCTTGAGCTGCTGCTGCATCACTGTTATCACTGCTGCTCACATATAACATTTAATCAGCCCACCCAAGCATCCACCTTCAGATTGCAATTTATCTCAATGGGGTTGTGACTTATTATCATCACTCTATGCAGATCTAACATTATGCTGTGGGGATACAATGATACTCTGTATTTACAAAAGTGTTCCAACTTCCCAGCTTGTTGGAGCTAAATGTCTTATTGTATGTGTATTGTATTGTGTGCATTCAGTTTGTTCGTGCTGTGTTACCACTTTAAATTTCCTAGATAAACACAGTATATCACTTCAATTAAACCATGGGAGCCAGTTGTTTGATGCAGTCGTGTTACACATCCCAGGGTCCTGCGGTGTCCAATCAGGGTGCTGCATGGTATTTAGAAACATTTCCTCAACTGAATCAATAAGATGCTCGTCAGTCCGCCTTAAGTGGAAAATGTCTGGGTGTTTGTGTGGGCGTGGTCGTGTCTGTCTCCTTGTGACTGTGCAGTTTTTATCTCTGTCTCACTCATTGTCTGCCTCTTTATTGTCTTTTATAAGTCTGACCACTTTATTGCATCTTAAGCTGTAGAATCTATGCATTTCTTTTTCACTGTCGTTTTTGAAAATCTGGTAAAATACATGGATCAAAACTGCATCCAAATATATATTTGAATACATGCAAATGAGGAAATCTTCAGATCAGATTGCTTCATCTCTGTTACTGTTTTACCTTATTAGGAGTCCACACACCTTGGTTCATTTCTGTCATGTCATTGGTTCCTAATAATGATAATGATAATATTTTCTGATTCATGTTGATATTTAGTATAGAAAATTAATGCAAAATCCCAATCAACGTCATCATCTATGAGGACAGTATTTTGCCTTTTATAAGATGTAGATATTAAAGATACAGAAGGGAAATGCAGGGAGGGAGAGAGGGAGAAGACATGCAACCAACATCCCTAGGTGGAGTCAAACTGGAGATGTGTGGATGGTATGCATCTTAACCACTCGGCATTGGTATACATTCCAACAAACCAAACTCCTGTAAAACAGAGCCTCCAATAACTCATTTGGTTAGTGTTTAACTTTGCTTTGATGAAATCAGGATTTTGGACAACAGAGTTTTGTAAAACATTATGGCTCCAGTGAAAGACTGTAAAAGCTATAGAATGATTGCCCTTGACAAGCTCACACCTTAATTTTTGTAGTGGAAAATAATGAGGTTGGCCTCATTAATACATTTGTGTATTTATTTGTGCGTTTATTTGTCAGTAATAGAGAGATGGTGGAATAATGAGATGGAGAGGCCTGAACTGGTGGCATTGCAGTTACATCAGCATCCTAATGCTCCAGGCCACCAAAATGCTCCAAAATGTATTTTCTATAATAAGTCTATACATTTGAAACAGTGTGTTTCAGTAGGTGTTAAACCTTGTTAGACCTACTCATGTACACATTTGCCAATAACGTTTGTTTTCTTTTAGATATATAGCACCACATTTCCAGTATTCTAATAATCTTTTGTTCATTATTTAAACTGTCTGCTATCGTCTTTTGTTCTTTCTTTCTTGCCATTCCTTTCTCGTCCAAGTGGACTTAGAAAATGGGACAGGGGACAAAGAAATTGGGAAAAATGCTTTGCTTTCCTGCTTTGCCCTTTTATTGTGATTCATAGTTGTTGTCCGATCCCTATGCAGCTTGTCACCATACTGTTTTTTTTGTCACTATAGAACATTTGCACTCACAAACAGCCTTTACAGAATAATGTGCTCCCCACTGTATGTACAGTATGTCGTGTAAACACCCTGTCACATAGATGATGGTTAATAATACTACTTGAAGAATACAAACGCTCTCATTACAGTTCAGCAAGAAAGATTTATAAAAGATTTATGAAATAAACTTATGTAACTTTTTTGTCAGTTGGGAAGTTAACTTTTAGTGATTGGAGAGAGAATAAAAGAAGCCTTTCAAGTTGAGCATTTTGATCTATCACTAGAGTTTGTTCAGTTTTATGAACTAATGAAACACCCCCCCACACCCCAACACCCACACCCCGTCACACACTCTTTCAGAAGATGTGTTGCTTGCATACTATAAAATCCCACTGCTCTTTGGCAATATTTATTGCAATGGACAAGAGTGGGGGCTTATTTAATGCCAAAGATGGCCTCATCTTGACGCTGCCATAGCAACAAAATGTCCCAAAGCAGTCTCTTGAACGCTGGGGGGGAGAGTTTGCCTCTGCCTTGTGGTATAACCAGTAGCAACAGAGGTGTTGCCACGCAGTCTGTGTCTGATTGGTTGTGATGGACATCTCTATAACACCATCATCCATCCTCCCAAAATACAGCCTCAATCAAGACAGAACGGCTCATCAGGGCTGAAGATTTCCAATCCTGTTACTTGATGGAGCTGCAATTAACTGTCAGGGCTGCTTTATAACCCGTGTGTCTGTCTTGGGAGCGTTGTGGTAGGAGGCGGGGGGGATGAGGCAGCAGCTGCTGTGAGAGGACATAAGCTGGGACAGCATCACAACATTTAGAAGAGATGACAATGAGTATGTTTACATGCACGTAATATTCCGGTTTTTGCCCCAATTAGGAAAAATTCCGATGATATTCCGACTGTGTATATAGCTAATGAAAGTAAGTATTCCACTAACGTTCCCTGTTTACATGTAGGCATGTAAAACAGGATTTTTTTCAATGTTTACCACCTGCGGCGGACTTGTTGGACCGTGTGAACACAGCGTCCTTCTTTCATTCCTTCAACCGCCATCTTGAAAAGGTTGGCGTAGCAGTGTGTAGGCATATCCAGAAAGTTGATGGTACCCAAGCCTTTGATAATGTTGTTATGGAATATGTTTACATGACCTGTATAAAATTCTGAATGTTGTCATATTCTTAATAATAGTGGAATATGGGTGTGCATGTAAACGTACTGAATGATGAAGATGAAATAAAGGGCAGCGGTTTGCCCAGAATCTTCATTTCTGACAACATGCTTTGTGTAAAAAAAAAAGCGGAATGTTCCGGGAAAAAATGATGAGTGCTCCAACCAAGGCAATGATAGAGAGAAAAAAATGACTTTAAATTAGAGAGTGGGATGAAATAGAGAGGAAACACACTGAGCATAAGAGTATAAGTGGTACCAGGTTCTGATAGAGAGGAGAGAGGAGGTATGGTAGGACAAAAAAAGGTCATGAGCGGGACTCATGGCTGTGAGGTTGTGTGTAGCTGAGCCAAATCAGGCTGGAAGCTCTATAAATAGTCCTATAAATGTACTTTTGAGGTGTACAAAGGTTGACTTTCCTGGAATCAATGAAAATATGATCACCTCAGAGAAAAAGGCAACAGTGACTCATTTGGCACAAGAAATTTAATTGATGTGGTTTAAGAGTTAACACAAATTTTTATTTAAAAAATTAATTTATTCATGTGACTTTTCATGGGGAATTTTGTCCTTTTATTTTGTAATTGTAGGGGAGAGGGATATGAAAACATGAAAGTTGGGGAGATGACATGCAATAAATGCCCTCCAGTGGAAATTGAACCGTCGCATATATGATATACTGTAAATCTGGACCTAACTGAAATATGCATTTACAATACAGCCCGACCGATACATTGGCGGGTCCATATTAGGCATTTCCCGGTGTTTGCGTTTAAAATGGCCAGTTTTTTAAAATATTCATTCATTAGTTAATATTTAAAGAAATATCATAACTAATATTATAAAATATCAGGAATAACTGAATATTTAAAAAATAAAAAGTGTTGTCGTTGCATAGTCTGCCCACCAGAGGATGCTCTACAACATTCCCGTTGGCAACACTGATAATTTTTTTGTTCAAAGGACTTTAGCTTTCCCTTCTTCAGTTTGTATTTTTATACATTTTGTTTATCAGAACTTTAATATAGTTTGATGTTACTCTGTTCTGTTGTGACAAAACAAATTATCATATTTTAGTGAGAACTCATAAATAACTACAAATAAATAATGTAGGGGAAATCTGTTTATGTCTTGTAACGCGTTTCTGGGTTTTTTTAAATTAAAAAAAACTTTTTTTTTACATACTGTATATTGGCCAAGATATCGTATTTTTGAATAACCTAATATTTGTATCGTTATCGGTTGGGCTCTAATATACAACGTAAGTTTATGCTGGACAAAAGTGTATTTAGATATGTGTATATGGATATCAAGTTATGCTTTTCATCAGTATTGTAATAAGACAATGTCAAGTTGTCAGTTTGTCAGATAGATTGCGTACATTGTATGTGGTCTGTGATTGGTTGTGTCGTGCTGATCACCGTGTGATGTTTTCAGCTAGTGTAGTAAAGCAATACACATCTATTAAACAAGCAACCTTAACTCAAGGTCTTAATTGGTCTGGAGCTTTCCACTCTATTCTGTAGTCTTCACACACAGATTCCGTTTGTGCATTTGCCATGGAAAAAGATTTTATTTTTCAAACAGCTCTAGGATTTATAATCCATGTTAACAAGTCAAAACAGCGCTAAAGTTTCCATATCTGTTACTCATAAGTGAAAAAACAACTATTCCTAACACATCTCATCTTTTGAACTATATTTTAAAACAGTGCACAGTAAAAACCCCTGAATGTTTTCACCACTTAATGTTTCCTTTATATTCCTGTCCCTTCTCTTTGTGTATCCTATAACACACACACACACACACACACACACACACACACACACACACATATATATATATATATATATATATATCCTGATTGACGTATTCATTTATTTACTATTTAACCTTCCTTTTTGAAGTTAAGGGCACTGGCTCTAGCAAAACATACACATCTCACTGGCATGATCATTTGTGGAATGCAAGTCATTTGTCAGTCATATGCCATCTTCTTCTCTCTCGCTTCAGTTATGTTATCTAACGTTCCATTTTTTTTTGCTGTTGTCGGCATATTTGCTTTCAGCTCCACTGGTCCTCCTCTGTTTACTCTGAGCCCTCTGTTTGTATGAACAGAGGAATTGCTGCATGTCCACTTGCTGTAACGACAGACAGGATAAGAGATGGTGGAAGTAGATATTGTCCAGCAGAGCAACTGCTACCTGTCGCTCTGTCAGGGGGATTGATGGCTCATATTGTGTCCTTAACAAGCCGTTAGTCGCAGATCAGCACTCCTGAGTGATCTCAGTAAATGAAACGGCTCTTCAGTTTTAATGATGGTGATGGTTTAAATAGAACTTTGTGTACAATATATATTCTCCTCTCTTTCTTGTACTTGCTCCCTCAGAGCCTGAACTTAACTTTTTTGACCACCTGCCAAAGTTGCAGAGTTCCACAGTCACTTTTGATCAGCCAAAAAAAGGTAAAAAACAGGAATTGCTGTGTCTCTATGATCCTATCCTGTCCAAATCATGGTAGCCTACTCATGGGCATGGCTGTAGGAGGGGGGGCGCTGCCTTGATAATCCAGCATAAAGGCATAATTTCCTCTAATGGGCTGGGACACACATTCACACGGTTTGATAAAGTACATATTGGACTTTAACTTATCATTGCACCTGCATTAATATAGCTGTGCTCAATTTAAGTCATCCTGTACATCTCATTTGTAGATTTTCCTGCATCCAATGTGTGTAATTGTGTGTGCGTCATTTTCACCCAGCAGCTGATGGCCTTGTCCACAAAACTCTGAAAAAGTACTTAATTTGTAATTATAAAATCCATAGAAGTAGCTTCTTTTGCAACACATTCTGTGCTCCCTAAATATCCTCCCCAAATCCTCCCTCTCTCAAGCAGCTTCTCAATCTGTTCACAATGAATCTTATTTGCTGTGAAGGCACAAACTGCAGTGTGAAGGCTAATTTTTAGTCAGTGCAGGCACTTTCATAATGAGCCTAAGCATTATACACTGCTCTACATGCTCTTCTGAGTCACAGTGCTCCGTTCCACTACCATTCCTGTTGATGCTAATGCAAAATATATTCATTATCTCTGCAATAAGACATTTAACAGGCTCCCTGCTCCTCAGCCCAGTGAAGAGTGCCTATAATTAGAGTCAGTCAAGCGCTGAAGCAGGGGACCAAAGCATCACAGCTGATTTGAATATGGACAAGTGTCGAACAAGCAGTGATCTGATTCCTGTAGAGCTATCAGGAAATGCTCCTGCATGAGGTCTGGATAATTACAATGGGTTATTCTCAAAGTTCAATGAATGTTGAAGAATGAGCCCTCAGGATCGTGATGTAAGGGTACTTACTACGTAGTAAGAGAAATGCATAATGGATCACTCTAGTGAACGTAGATGTCAACCTGCTGGCTTTTATACAGCTTTAGTATTGCAGCCACATTTTTAAATGTTAAATTAGTGTGTTTTAAAGGTCCCATATTGGAAAAAGGGAGATTTAAATTTTTTAATTTATCATAAAGCAGGTCAAGGTGCTACATAAATACTGTGAAAGTATCACAACGCTCAATCCACAGAAATGCACACATCCTGTATTCAGAAACTGTGCCTTTAAATGAGCTGTCCCGACATCTGTGTATTGTGATGAACTATGCTATATATGGGTAGAAAGTGCCGCTACAGTGTCGTTACAGTCATTCCCCAACCGCAATGACAGAGACGCCAAGAGCGCAAATGCAGAAGACCTGGATATGCTGACCAATCAGAGCAGACTGTGCTTGTTCAGGAGGAAGTGTTAAAGAGACAGGCGCTAAAACAGAGCGTTACAGACAGAGGGTGAATACATGTGTATTCAGACGGACAGTATGAGAAAAATATAGTTTTTTGAACATTAAAGCATGTAAACATGTTCTAGTTGAATCCCCAAATGCAAGTACAAACGTGAAAATGAGCAGAATATGGCACCTTTAAAGGAAAACATTAATAAACGAGCTGCAGTAGTCCTAGTCCTTGACCTGCAAATGTCATTAGTTTTGCTGATGGTACATATAAACATAAAAACAAATTTCAACGTAATGATGGCGTTAGATGATTCACACAAGTTATAATAATTCATCCTGAAGGGGAACAGGAATTCCTGCACCACATGTTGTGGCAATCTATCAACCATAGCACCAGTAGGGCAACAAGGTTTGTTGTTTGCTGCAGCCAACTTGATGCAAAAATAGCGCTCGCATTCAAGACTATAGAAACCACATCAGTTCACCTTGAAAACAGAAGATAAAAATTGGAGTTTGCAAAGAGACACTAACACTGTACAACTGCGAGCTGTGACAACTGCAGCCTCTACTTATTGATATTTTGAGTTTGAGATATATTCTTCTTCACCAGCTGTCTGCAAATATGAGGTGAAGTTTAAAGCTTTTGCATAACTTTGTGATATTAATGAACACCCATTACATTCAAGCCAATGCTAAATGAGTTGCTACAAAGCGAATTAAGACAGTCTTCTCTCTGTATTTTTCAGAATTCGTCATGGGGGTGACTGATACTACGCACAATAACTTTAAACTGGCTTGTTAACATTTTTACCCATTGCAGGTTGATAGGTTTTTAATAATAAATACTGATAATCTTACCAATCCATTTCGGGCAATGCTGGAAAGCAAAGTGAAAGATTTATTTTTCACAGATTTATCTGAACATTCAAATTGTCAATGAATGTTATTTCCAACTCTGTTAACTGGTTTCTTTTTAACTGCTCTACTGTTTATTGTGCAGTAAATCCATCAAACAAATAATCAGCCCATAACTAATATTGGCACTATAAAAATGTCATGGAGTGCCAGGGCTTGTTTTGTCACCATATGCTGCGTTGGAGGTGCATTTGTGGTGTTGCTGATGGGCCTGCTGTGCTTCTCTTTGCATCACTGTGCAGTCTCTCCCTTTTTGTGGTTGATCTATTGGTGAAGTGTTTATGTTTTGAGGCGAGTGCTACAATGACAACACGGGTGAGAGCAGTTCAGTGGAGGCTGAGTGTTTTTCTACCGCTTTGACTTTGGCTGTTGACAAGTTTAGAATTTGAGGGTAGGGACCATGGTTCCTGAATATCACTATCAGTACTAAAAGAAATGCACACTAGTATAACTTCGTTATTGTGGTGAACTATGGATTATTCTGACGTTTTATGGAACAAATAAGTTTCCATCCTGCCTGTGGATTTTAATTTAGCGCCAACTTCTTTTTCTTGGTATTCCAAGACTTATTCGAAATATTGTCTTGTAAGTGTGTTTACAATACACACAATATATAATACATTAAATGAAACTACTGGCCGTAATATGATCACATTTGCCAAATGCACATCATGCAATCCATATCCTTTGTAGTGTTTTTTAAGTGTTTCATGATTAAACTTCAATATGATTCATTGATTCATCATTTGATTAGCTATGTAGTTCACTCTTGCTCACTTTTACAGTTACTTACTTTTAGTGGGGTCAACACAAATATGGCTATGTATCCGTTTTAAATACTTTGTTTTCCAGTAGAACGTTGCTGTGTCGTAGCTGGCCCTTGTGGGCATGTGTGTGTGTCTGGCCCGTGGCAGCAGGGTCATACCAGTGATGTCAGTGATTCTGGTCTCTGCCTGAGTTATTACTGGCACCGTGTTGTTCCCAATGTGCCAGCAGTGCCAAGCGACTGCCCCGGCCCTGAAACCAGAGATGAGGGGGGAGCTGCCTGGCAACATAAAAGCACTGTGATGTAATAAGCTTAAGAAGTTGAGGTCATACACCAGGTTGTAGCAGGGCCACTTTACCTACACTTCCTGTCTGAGCAATAAACAACGGGTGTGACAAAAACGAGCCAGGTGAGTGGGTGATGAGACAATGATGAGACATTGATGAGCTAAAGCGCTAGCAGCTTTGTGCAAGTTCTAGATGTACCTCTAAGTTGTCCTCTTTGTGTTAAAATACTGCATCCTGTTGTATTTAGAAAAACCATATTTGATGAATTGTAACTTTTTTTTCATCTACACAAACACAACTTCCCAGCCTTACTCTAAAAGCCTTTGTCATAAAGCAGCCTTATTGTCTGAAGTGTAACACAAGAGATTCGTTATAACCCACATTACTATGCTTTTGGTGCCAGTGGGCACCCTGCTAGCATTCACTCACACTCTGCCACAATGGCAGATAAATGTCTGGTTTTTAGTACTTAACCTGACAAAACCTCTGTGGGCTTTTATACACCTTCATTTAATCAAACAAGGGGACAATTCTGATTGCTTTCTAGCCTGAGTGGGAGTGAGCAACGGAGGGATGGAGAGAGTGTGAGAGAGATGGACTGTGAGAAAATCAAATAAAAGATGCTGTTTGTGTTTGTGATGTTTGCTGGATGTGTGGGTGGGTAGGTGGTAGTGTATGGCTGTGAAACCTGCACAAGACATGGTGGCAGCAGCATGGAGCTGAACCAAATGTGTCACCGCGTCATGTTCACTGGGCCAAGGAAGGAATTTGCTGGCAGCGGCGGTCTGCTCGGAATTCAGCTGGCCAACTGAGTGTGTGTTTGTGTGTGTGTGTGTGCGTGTTGGAGTTTGTGTTCTTGTAGTGGTCAGATTGTATTCCATCTCTTTACCGCCTGGCCAGTTATAGGACTAAGCTAGTGTGCTGGTGCTCCCTCCTCCTTCAGACAGGAAGAGCGTGCTGTTCACCCAGCGTTCGCCCACATTCTCATGCTTGGAGGGGAGCAAAAGTAATGAAGCTGCAGCAGTGACCTTGTGGAGACAGGTAAACAAATACAGAAAACAGTCTGGGGCTTTCTGTTTTGTGCTTTTCTTTCTGCATATGGTGTGGAAACTTCCTCCATTTTTTTTGTCATAGTGGCCAGTGGCCAGTGGCAGAACAAGGTGGACGTGGGCTCTAGTGAAAGCAGCAGCACTGAGCTGCTGGCAGGGCCGCTCTGTCCCTACTGCCAGCCACCAATAGAGCCACACAAAGTGACTCACAGATGTTTCTTGGAATGATGGCAAGCTTGAAAGCTCTACAACTGTTAGTCTATATTATATTGTATCTCTCTGTATGGCTGCAGCCCAGCTATGTCTTGGTCAGGGTAGTGTGGTCTTCCGTTTGCTGTAGCATTGTAGTCCTCCAGAGCCAAAGACTAGAGCCAGGATGCCAGAGACCATACACCTGTCTATAGTAATATTTTAACCTGGTCAGAGTGGGATGATAAATAGATTTACAGTTTCTGTTTTTGCTAAATAACCTGAAAAGTATTATGATTTGTTGATTAGTTAGAGACTGTCTAGAGTCAAGTCAGCTTTATTGTAAATCTGCAGTCCAGACATACAGAGCAATTGAAAATTTGTTTCTCTTTGACCCAAGGTCCAAAAAGAACACGTACCACAGGTATAATATAAAAGAAGAGACATATATATACAAATGAAAAGATAAGTAATATGTACAGTACAGCAATACATTCTAAATAGTGCAAGTGTAAGGCAAAATCAAACGAACGAACGAAAAATAGGGTCAGCAAAGCAGCAACTAAATACGGAATTTTTCCCTAAATCCCATTTCTTTCTGTTATTTAGCACAGGGCACAGATGTTTCTTTTGGCAAAGCATTAGTTTCAATACATACATACTTAAAGTCTAAAATTACTTAATCACATTTTTAATGTTGTGTAATTTAATTTAAAAGCAATGTATACACATTTTGGTCAGTATGTCTAAGCATTTAAAATTATTGAATGACATTATTGAATTAAAATAAAATAAAACTCAGCGCCTAGGTAGCTTACCTGGTACAGTATATACCCATGCACAGAGGCTCAGTCCTTGACGCAGTGGCCACAGGTTTGGTTCCGACCTGCAGCCCTTTGTTGCATGTCATTCCCCTCTCTCTCCCCCTTTTATGCCTAAGCTGTTTTAGCCAATAACGGCCTATAATTCCAAACATAATCATCTTAAAAGAAAGAGTTAAAATCCTCCGATCTGTTATCAGTGGTTTAATCCACTATAATCCTTTTTGTATAAAAAAGATTTATGATTATCAATTTGCATGGACTTTTTTGGCAGATATGTGTACTGCTTAAAGTTTGTATTTATATCATGTAAATATCTATAACATTTAGAAAACAGATTTTATTATTGTTAATAGTATACAAACTACTATTTCATTCAAATTAATTGCTGATTCACATCACAACTTACCAGAGCTCAGTGTATGTCTTGAAACAGTTAACACAAAATCCAGTGATGTATGTAATTCCCAATAATGTGAGAATAGCAAGCAATTAGTATCAATCTGTATCGCTGTGACCAGCAAATGTTTGGCTCTACTTTTTGTTACATAACTTACCAATTATCGGCTAGTTGTTCAGCATTAAGACTTATTTGAGAATCTTAACAACAAATGTGTCCAGCTTCAAGTTCCTGTTGTTGGTCAGTGCTGGAGACCGAACGGATCAACAGGGAGCGCTTCTGACTTTCAGTGGCTGTTAAATAATCAGCAGCGGTGCCAGCGGCCCGCTCTGCAGGCTGCCAAAAATCAACAGCGATAATGTTTTAACCTACTTTTGTCCTGCGGCCAAATCGGACCCCTTTTACAGCTGTGGCATTGTGCAACTCAATTAGGTGATTTTTATTTAAACATTAGGCCATGCACCAATGTGTCATTTAGTTCTTGGCAGAGGTGTTTGTGTGTGTGTGTGTGTGTGTGTGTGTGTGTGTGTGTGTGTGTGTTATCGAATTAGAGACAGGAAATGACTGGTACTGGTCTGTGCTCCCTGTAATAGATTTTAAATTACTTTCTTTACAAAGAGCACATTTTGTGACTTCCCCATTTGAATTGATTTAGAGGCCAGCCTGTGTTAAACTGGACAAATGTAGAGATTTTTGGGGTGTTGGGTCAGTTTGCCAAGAAGAGAAGAGTAATTTGGCCCTCGGCCTTCTGCTTTTTGACTTGAAAAGGTAACATAGTGTAGTGTTCAAAATAACTTCTACTGTGAGTGCATTTTAAAGAATTTTTAACACTGGTCATAGTTGCTCCCCAACTGTACAGTGCTGTAAAATGTTAATATAGTATTATACTCGACTTGGAGGTGACTAGGATAGACACACAAAAATGCATACACAGTGACCTGCCTTTTTATGAAACACACACATCCTCACCCACACACACTGCAAGCATCATTGCTCTCTCTCTCTGTCTCTTGCTCTGTCTTTCATCTCTGGTCACACACACACACACACACACACACAAACACAGACACACAGTACAGTGTGCTCTGAATGGCAATGACCTTGCTGTGTTTCCCCACACTGCACCGGCAGCACTCCTCCCCTAGCCCTCCCTCGCTGCACTTCAAACACATTTCATTTGGAAAAACCCTTTAAATAGACGTGACCTTTGACTGAGAGAACACTCACTTGCCAAATCCTTTAGAAACACACTGTCTGTTACACATCTGTTAAAACACAGGCAGGGTGTTTGGTGGCAAACGACACAAAGACAAATTCTCATTATTTAGAGGAGATAAGAGTTGTGGGCAGAACTAACCGAAACATCAGTCACAGTCAGATGGAGGTGTGGCTTATCGGCGATGATGATGCATTGATCAGTCCAGCGTCGATTGAAAGAAATGTCAGAGTGCCATGTGTAGCATTCTAACTGTGGTAACTTATTACTACATCGTTATCAACTGAACACAAATCAAGAGCACAGATGAGAAGCCTGACACCCTCAATCAGCCTCCTGTATACGGTGTCTGACCTGATGTAATCAGCTGGGTTGCTTTATGGAAAAACACATGCTTTTGGCTTCTTGTTGGTTAACCTTGCTCTAATGAATGCTCGCTGTTATTAACAGCTTTCCCTGGCTCTCATCTTCCATGCTCTTCAACATACAGTACATACATAAAACCAAGTACATGTTTGCTAATAACAATATTCTGATTGTATCAAGGAGCAACATTGTTCCCATAATGCAGCTGAGAGTTATTTTTGGGACCCTTTTGAACCTGAAATGCATTATTGAATTTGTTAAAGTGTATTGTTGTGGACTGCAAATAGTTTGAAGCAGAAGCTTGCTGAAAGTATTTTGAGAATGAGGCAGGTTATATGAGATAATATGCTCCTTTTCTGTCTGTGTACACGGTACATTTGTTATATAACGGTGTACATTGTGTATGAATTTCTGTGTTGGAACACACAAACACAATACATGTTGAAGACAGTGGGTTGCTTTTGAGGTTCTATGCTAGAAACAATTAAAAAAACAATGAATTTCTTGTGTTCAAACTATGATAGTTTGTCAAAGTTAGTGAATACAAATCAGAAAAAGATGAGCTGACATGAAGAAGAGCTTGACCAAAGGTAATGCACCTTAAGTGTGAGTTACAGACTGCTATCATAATTGTGCTAACTTTTGTGTATTCATTTCCCAAACATTTATATCAATTTGAATTTAGATTATTACAATTATAAATCCAAATTAAATTCCCTATGTAGCACCTTTTTAAAGCTAAAAAGAGCAAGTTTAAACTTGAAATCAAGTTTGAAATCAAGTCCAATTGTTCTTTCCTCCTCCAAAAACAATTAGATTGTTGAACAGGTTATCAGTAAGCAATTACAAAGATCAACAACAGCCAATCATGACTCGTGCTGTGACACCATTAATGTCTGAAAAAAGAAGAAGAAAAAATGTCTGTTTAATGTCTGACTACTATAACAAAGGTACTGGCACAATGTCACACAGGTTGTAAAGAGGCATTGATTGTCAAGATATGGCCATTTTCTTTGGCACAAGGACAAAACATAAGATAGACCTTTATACTTTGAATTGGTTTCAGAGCTGTGATTAATGATTTGTTTTTGTTTTTGATTAATCAAAATAAATTTTCAGATTAGTTGACAACTTTTTGTAGTCTATAAAATGTCTAAAAATGGCCTACACACTTCCCTGGAAACCAAGGTGTGTATATATACAGTGGGTACGGAAAGTATTCAGACCCCTTTAAATTTTTCACTCTTTGTTTCATTGCAGCCATTT